>NC_134483.1:245105189-245405189 GCF_040206685.1 Ascaphus truei
AAGATATTTAAGGCAGATGGGAAACAGATTATCAAAGAGTGGATGTCGCTGTATAAAAGCACAAACACAAAGCACAAGAATAAACCTTACGCGTTTCGTTACTTGCATGGGAACTTCTTCAGAGGTAGTGATGGCTATAAGTGCAGGCATTATATATATACATATATATATATATATATATACACACACACACACACACACACACACACACATTGGTTGATTGAACTAAAGACACCTGAAAATCACAGGTTTATTCTAATGTCCAATCAACCACATTAAATTATTGCTTCGAAAATTTATTTCAAAACAAGCATACAAATATAATAATATACTTATACTAAGAAGCCGAACATTTTAATAAATATACTAATACTTGAACAAAAAACAAATACGGTTAAAAATACATTTAAATAAAATACAAAGGATCAAGGTCTGAATAAAAATATAAATGCTTGTAAAAGGGAAAAGCGCAACATAGTTATGTACTGTATATATCAGCTGGGGAAAAACTAAATCAAAAGGGAAACACTAAACTTAAATCAATTGTAATATCAACTTAGGATAGGAATTGATATTACTATATGGAGAAACCATAAAGAGCAAGTTAGATCATATTAATGGATTAGAAATGCACCCAGGTCAATTTCAGCATTAAGTCCAAAAGAGACAAGGGTTTTCATAGTGTGTATCCATTTGGTTTCTAATTTTGAGATCTCATTAATATTATCTCCTCCTCTCCAATTTGGAGCCATTTTTTCAATTCCTATACATAGTATTAGGATTTTGGTCATGGCGTTCTTTAAAATGTCTAGAAAAACTGTGCTGAAGCAGTCCTTTTTGAATATTAGTTATATGTTCAGCAAATCTTAGGAACAGAGGGCTGCTCGGGACATGGCCTCTTCGGCCAGGGCAGCCAAGAACCCATCTCAGTGGAAAGTTAGGACTGCTGCAGATGGAAGTGCACCCAAGCCTGCAGAGTTTAACCATGAGAGGAGGTTCTCTCAGTACCACCAGACTGGTCACATAAAGCCAGACTGTCCGGACTGTCCGAGGAAAGTCAGGGGCAATGTTCTCAAGCTGCGAGGTCAGTCACCCCGTGCGACTGGCACACCCAGAGGAGCAGCTGTTCAGCCAGTCCAGCCAGGGACACAGACAGGGGAATCTACACCTGCAGGGGGCATCAGGGTGCAACGGTCAGGTTGCAATCCAACGATGAAAAAATGTATATTGAGCGCGCTGTCCCTCCAAATGATTCCCCCCTCGGCTGTCCGGTTCCATCCTGCAGCTCCTAATCTCCCGTGATCAGCGGGGCACACTCAGCAAACAAAAATCTCAAAAACTGTCTAAAATTACACTAATAATTAATACATATAGAGCCCAAGCTACGTGGAGTAAAAGGGTGTAAACACCCAAAATCACAATTGTCCTAGTTGTAACAGGAGGGGAGAAGGTGCTAGGAATGCTAGATGGAAAAAACACAGACCTTAGACACTAACTCTCATGTGAACTCCTCGTGGTATAGCTGAGCTCTGGCAACAACACAAACAGACCGTCGTCACGGCCGTGCGTCGCTGCGTGATGACGTCACCAACGCGTTTCGTGTCACATGACACTTCATCAGGGACTGGTCATGGACTCTCATGGTGGCATTGAAATACCTCCTATAATTTGACAGGGTCTCTCATTGCTGGATGTAATAATCATAGGAGGTATTTCAATGTCACCATGAGAGTCCATGGCCACTCCCTGATGAAGTGTCATGTGACACGAAACGCGTTGGTGATCACGCAGCGACGCACGGCCGTGACGACGGTCTGTTTGTGTTGTTGCCAGAGCTCAGCTATACCACGAGGAGTTCACAGGAGAGTTAGAGAGTCTCAGGTCTGTGTTTTTTCCATCTAGCATTCCTAACACCTTCTCCCCTCCTGTTACAACTAGGACAATTGTGATTTTGGGTGTTTACACCTTTTACTCCACGTAGCTTGGGCTCTATATGTATTAATTATTAGTATCATTTTAGACAGTTTTTGATTTATTATGTTTCTGTATATGTGTGTTTATATGAAGAATTTTCTTTCTATGATATAAAGTATATGTATTAATTTTGGGTCTTTCTTGGTTTCATTTCATGCGCTCCTATTTTTGAGTTTTTTGCAATCCAACGATGCCCGGCAAAAGCAGTTTAGTGCGGGCACAGCACTTGTCCAGTAGGGGAGCCTTTGGTACCCCTGCCTATTGAGGATCTCACCATCCCTCTGCATTTGAGGCCACCAGATTCTGCAGTTCCTGAGGAGACCAGTAACCCCATGTCACGAGAGAGCAGACAATATATATAATAACCGGGCCAGATTGAACAAGATTAGGATAGAGTAAACTGAATGAGTTTATTTCTTATGAGCAGAACAGACAATACATTAAGCAAATAACATTATAGAAATATTTACACTTACTGGGGTTGGATAATGAGATATTCAGGCGAATAGCAGCTCATTAGTTGTTACAGGAATCAGGACAGTCACGACAAGCACAGGGGTGAGGCTGCAGGCACCTTTTAAAGCTAGGGACCTGGTTTTCAACATTAGCTGCATCCGATTGGCAATGAATTATCTTACACCTATTAGACATGGCCACGTATTGTGGGAGAGCTGATTTCACCCTCCCCTGACAGCTCCAGACAGGCGCAGTGGACATTTGAGTAGCCCCACTTAGGAAACAGGGCCCCAAAACCTTGGCACCAGCAGGTCTGGCTGAAGTGACATTGGACCGGTGAAGCTTTGTCTCAGGGTTTCACCTTTGTGAAGTGGTTCTCACCTAGTTGTGAGACCGGGTCTGCATATTCAAGGGGGTGAGATATAGCCCCTTTTATCAGCATATGGCCTCACCTCTGGTGTTACTTATCCACAGGGGTCAGGGAAGTGTAGGACATCTCAAAGGACTTTAATTATTCCTTCCTTGCCTACACTTAGCATATCAAAGCCCCATTTGATGAGCTCTGTTCTGCCTTATCACATATAGCAGAAAGATATACAAGTTCTAAAATATAACTTCTGGTGGAGGAATATGTTAAATGCATGTGCAACCTTGGCTATATGTGTACTGTTATCTCTTCAAGAATTTGCTGGCTAGCTTGTTCACCACTGAGATAGGATTTATATGTTACAACATTGCATTTCATATAAGCCTAACTCCTATCTCTTTAATGGGTAACCTTCGTGGCTTGCAGGGCGAGTGATCTGCAAGCCCAGTGCCGCGGGACCATGCCCGGCTGCCTAGAACTCTCTGTCCGCTGGCTAGGAGCGAAAGAACGGGGTCGCAAGCTAGCGGGGAACGGGAGATTCAGAGTTAATTAGGTTTGAACTTGGCATGGGAAAAAATGGCCGCCGGTCCCACGCGAATTACGATTCAACCGCAAGTTCAATTGGATAAATAGCCGGATGGGTTACTTCAAAGACGAAGCGAACTTCAAGTTCACCGCAACCACTTATTCAATTGACCTTGCGGTTAGCAGGGCAGCTTTCGAGGAAGGCTGTCAAGGAACACAATGTTAGTCTATAGCGCTATTGACTTCAATGGGAGTGCGCCATCTACTGAAGTAAAAAAGCGGCCACCGGCAGGTTTCTAAAACTCCCATAGACTTCTATGGGCTGCAGACTGTTAACCCCTGAGACATGGGTTAACTGCAGCTCTGACCCTGCAAACCGGGGCCGACAATGGGAGGTAAGGGAACACAGCATTATACACACAATATAGTCAACCCTTCCCCTCCCAACATGATTTATAAACATACAGGAATATAACACAGAGCTGCAGGGAGTTGCAGCCTTATCCTGGGGACAAAACAGATGTGACAAGTAAATGCAAGTTATTACCCTGCCAGCTGAGTGTGACCCCTTTATTCAGGCCTGGCATATCCCTACATCATGACACCTCCCCTACCCAAAATGTGCCCGGTGGGCCAGCTACCTCACATGGGGACTGGGTCAGTGGGGCAGCTTTTGAGGATTCACCTTTAGAGGGCTTATCTTGCCGGGACAGTCCATCTGCGTTGCCATGCTCGCTGCCCTTTTTGTGCTGGATGGTCAAGTCGAATTCTTGCAGGGCAAGACTCCAGCGGAGCAGTTTGGCATTCTCCCCTGACACCCTCTGCAACCAACTCAATGGGTTCTGGTCCGTTATAACAGTAAATTGGCGGCCATATAGGTATGGCTGGAGCTTGCGCAGAGCCCATACAATCGCCAGACACTCCTTTTCAATTGTGGCAGAGGCCACTTCTCTGGGCAACAGCTTGCGACTTAGGTATACCACCGGGTGTTCACTGCCCCCCTCCCCTACTTGGTTGAGTACAGCACCGATGCCATAGTCAGAGGTATCGGTCTGCACCAAGAACTGTTAGGTTTAGTCAGGAGCCGCCAAGATAGGGGCACTGACCAGCGCAGCCTTTAGAGCCTGAAATGCAATTTCACAGGCGGGAGACCAGACTACCAGCACAGGCTGTCGCTTCTTGTTAAGTCGGTCAAGGGTTTGGCCACAGCGCTGTACTGTGGGACAAACTTTCTGTAGTAACCTGTGGTGCCCAGGAAAGCCATAACTTGCTTCTTAGTTTTGGGGACAGGCCACTAGTCTATAGCTTCCACTTTGACTGGCTCTGGCTTAAGATGCCCTCCACCCACCATGTTCCAAAGGTAAAGAACTTCAGCCATTCCTACTAAGCACTTGGTGGGTTTTAAAGTGAGACCCGCTTCTCTGATCCTGGCTAGCACCGCAGCTACATGCACTAAATGGGATTCCCAGGAATTACTAAACACAGTAATGTCGTCCAGATAGGCCCTTGCATACCACTGCACCCCTTCCAGTAAACGGTTGACCAGGCGTTGGAAGGTAGCCGGGGCATTCTTCATCCCAAATGGCATCACCAAAAATTCATAGAGGCCACTCGGGGTAATGAAGGCCGACTTCTCCCTAGCCTCCAGGGTCAGGGGGATCTGCAGTACCCTTTACTGAGATCCATAGTGGTCAGATACTTTGCCCCGGCGAGTTCATCTAACAACTCATCCATGCGGGGCATGGGATAAGCATCTGCTACTGTCCCGGCGTTGAGCAACCGGTAGTCCACACAGAACCGGGTGGTTCCGTCCATCTTAGGCACTAGGACTACCAGGCTAGCCCAAGAGCTATGGGACGGTATAGTTACCCCTAGGGCAAGCATCTCCTATACCTCTCTCTCCATACTGCCCTTGACCTCTGCTGATACTCTATAAGCATGCTTATGCAGAGGTCGCATATCTACTGTAAGCACTGGGTGATCAGTGATGTGTTTTTACCCTGGCATATCTGTGAACATAGTCTATAATTGGCATTAGCATCTGCTGTGCGATACACTTTCTGACCAGCAGACTTAGGGAGGATTTGTTCATGTAAAGTACACCTGTGGTTTGGCATAGGTTTTGGATGCCAGGGTATCAATGAGCGTCCCAAATGTTAAATGGGAGTCAAACCATACAGTATGCCCAAGTATTTAAAACTACTAACAGGAGTTAGGGTGGTATTAGTGTTGGTTCTGATCTGGAGGTCAGTCATTGTGAAGGAAAACCGTTATACCTCGCCTAGGCTTCAGAACTCTGCCAAGAAAGCTGAAGGCCTTGTGACTGGATACACATCTGCACCGTTTGCAGCAGACTTCCCAGGAAGCTTAATCACGCCCTGCAACTTGTTATCTTCAATCTTTGTTGAACTTACAGGCCTGGGAATATGAAAGAAATTAAACGTAACACACGCCAGGTTTCAAATCCTTTGTCTCAATTTATTACTCATAGGGTAATGACTTTTATACAGGAAAAATAAGATAATGGTTAGAGGCGTAACATAGGCGTAACATAGGCGTATCCTGGGTGTGTCTTGGGCGTAGCTTTGATTAGAGGCGTGATTTAGGGACAGGACATATTAGTGGCATGATTTTGGGACGTGTCTTTCCCAATACAAGCAATGTCTGAATACATAGCTTATTCATTGTCTGTTATCAAAAGAGACCTTGAATCTTTAGCAACTAATTATACTATTTTGCTTCTTGCAGAGAACCATTCTATTATATTCTGACTAAAAGAGCAGGAGACTAACAATACACAAAGTATCTTAGCAATATCCTGAGCAGGAAGAAAGGAAATGCAATTTGGCAGAAACTGACTGCATTTAGGAATTTTATTTCAGCAAAAGGCTGACTACAGAATCTTAACTAGTTATGATCAGACAAAATGGAAGCTTAACACAAGTGTAGATTCTGTCCTGACCTACTGGTCCTAACACATTGGAAGCTTTAAAAATTTAGCCTTGGTCCCAAATATCATTGTTACAGTCTTGTCAATGTTTAAAAATAGTTTGTTTTGGGAGATCCAATTTTCAAGTCTCAAAATGTCAGATTGTAGTATGTGTTGAAAGTCGGAGAAGCTAGGGCTGTTTGCATATAAGATTGTGTCATCTGCATACATGTGTATTGAAGCTCTTTTACAGCTGTAGGAAGATCATTGATGAACATCGAGAAGAGTAGGAGCCCCAGAACAGAGCCTTATGGGACACCACAGGTGATATCCAAGGGGGTGGAGTTGGAACCTGAGATAGACACATGTTGGGATCTACCTGATAGGTAGGAATGAAACCAGTTTAAAGCATGCTTCCCTATTCCAGAGCACTGGAGTTTATTAAGCAAGATAACATGATCAACAGTAGCAAAAGCCTTTGCAAAATCTAGGAATATTGCACCAGTGAGTTGTCCCAGTTCCTTTCCACACTGGATTTCATTGCAAACGTTTAGTAGTGTAGTTACGGTGGAGTGTTTGGGGGCGAAAGCCAGGTTGGAATTGGCTAGGGAAATTTGTCTTGGTTTAATAACCGCTTAGTTGGGAGTGGACACATTTTTCCATAACTTTGGATAGTATTGGGAGAAGAGAGATTGGCCTCTCGTTTGGGACAGTGTTTTTGACCCCACTTTTGAAAATTGGGACAACTCTGGCAGTTTTCCAGGTCTTATGGATATGGCCTGCAGCCAGAATAGAGTTCATTATGGAAGCAACTGGTTTGGCAATGGCTGCGGCACCAAGTCTTAGGAACTTGGATTGCAGTAAGTCAGGGTATGGCTTTCTGGGCATTAATACATAATGTATTAAACACAATAAACCATACTTTAATACAGTATAAACCTCTGGGAACGTCATATATGTGTGGGCCCTGCATTGGGGATACATGGGCTTTAAAACTAGGAGTCTGGGGGACTCTGTTTAGCCCCAGCTCCTTTCGTATCCACAAATAATGCCTGCACGCCGGGGAGAATTAGGGCGACTTCCAGTAACTCAGCCCCCGAACTCCTGCAAACAAAATTAATACATTTTGAACCAAATATCCCACCAAAACTTTTACTCCTTACGTTTCAGGACTCTGGGACAAAGGGGACATGAAAAGTGGAAAAGCAGGGGTCACTTAACTTTTACATGCAATGATACCTGGCCCATGGTGCTAGGTAGCTGCCAGGGACCCATGATTCAAAGGGAATACAGAACAGAATGCATTAACTGGCCCACTGGGCTTACATAGTTAACCCCACACACACGTTTCCTAGCTTACACCCTATGGGGGACAGTATACTGTAAGGGGAACAGAATTAAAGGGCAACACAGTAATGTACAATATTTGACCCAAGAGCTGACACTCAACCCTTGACATACGGTTTCAGGGGCAGCCAGCCGGGCGTCACCTTTATTAATGAAGGCCAGCTACCTCCTGCAGTCACATATATCATTTAATTTATTATTATTATAATTATTTGTATTATTTCTCTTTTCCCCTTTATTTCCTCTTCTCTTTTTGTCTCTTCTATTCTGATATTCACATGGGGCATGTTATGTCTGATTAAGGTTATTATTTGTTTCTATGCTTTTAAGTTGTTATATTTTTTCTATGTTCCCGGACGAAATTTGAGCCCCTGTACTTTCGAAAGAGTAATTATGCCTGTATTTTTTTTCATTGTGCATTAAATATAATTGATATTATGATGATACTTTGTATTTGATAGGATTAGTTTTCTTTGATCATTACTTTTGTTTATTTTATGTTTTTTTTTTTCAACTTTATGTTTTATTCAGTTTTCAGACATACAGCAGTTATAAAGCATACTATAACATGGGTCAGCTTCTTTGCTGTATTTACTGCCACTTCAATTCACACATAAACACACTTACACAAAGACTCAGGGGGCGGGACACTAGGGGAGGGGAGGAGGGGGGGGATGGGGAAGGGGGGGACCCCTGCTGCTACCGCTACCGGTTCTGCCATGAGACACCGTTTTTCCAGACCTCTCGAACTCCTCGTGCGTCCTAGCTAACCACTTGATCTGAGGCTGCAATTGTCCCTATCAGTCATGTCCGTCCTTGTAGTGCGACTACTGCCATTCGTTGAAGGAGAACTCACCTTGTGCTATCACAGCCAAATGGTGGCATTGCTCACCCCCGTGATGTCGGTTTGCGCCAGCCACGGAAACCATACTTTTTGAAAATTTGAGCCAGTCTCATTGACCAAACTTGTCAATTTCTCCATCTGGCAGACGAACCAAATTCTGTTCCGAATCTTATCTATTGATGGAGTCGTGTGTTGTTTCCACAATGCCGCTGTCTCGCACCTCATTGCTGTCGCAAAATGGGCGACTAGTTTATTTACTGCTCTCTACAGGCCCTCCAGTGGTTTATTTAATAGAAATAACCAGTGATCCAGAGGAATTTCGAAGCCCAAAATCCTCTTTAGCCAATTCTGTATTTGTTCCCAGATCGGGCGCAATCGAGGGCAAGACCACAGCATGTGCAACAAGTCCCCAGGCTCTCCACATTGTCTAGGGCACAAGGGGGAGTAACCTGGTACAAATTTAGATAGCCTAACTGGGATGAAGTACCACCTCATTAGAACTTTATATGAGTTCTCCTTCAATGTCGTGCAGATCGATGTTCTTGCTGCCGCTTCAAAGATTTCTAACCAGTCCTCGTCCTCTAATGTATCTCCCAGATCTCTCTCCCACTGTGTCATGTAGTCAAGTCTCTGTCTGCTGCCCTCTCCAGGATCGATCACTTCCTTATACAAGATAAGTCCCCGTGGTACGTGTCCACGTGCACAGAGCGTTTCAAAATTAGTCACTTTAGGACGGTTGGTGTGTTGGTATAAAATGCCCGGATCTGGAGGTATCTAAACAATTCTGTGTTCGGAATGCCTTTATCTGACTGAATCTGTGTGAATGTCTTAATAGTGATTCTACCCTCCAAATCCTTCAACCTCCCGTACCCACTCTGTCTCCAGAGTAAAAAGTGTCCCTCGTCCATTCCTGGAGCAAAGTCAGGGTTTCCAAATAATGGGGTCATCAGTGAGATCCTCATGGTCAGGGCGCATTTAAATTTGGTGGCTTCCCAGAATGCAAATTATTTGATCATTGAGGACAGCGGTCTCGAGATCTGCTTTAATCTAAGTCTTGGGTACCAAATCAGATTCTGAATTTCTAGTGGGGCACAGATATCCCTCTCCAGCTCCACCCACCTACGTAGTTTCGGGTCTGTGTGCCAGTAAATAATTAGACCCAAGAGCTCAAGAGCTGACACTCTCAACACTTAACATACAGTTTCAGAAGCAGCCAGCCAGGCGTCACCTTTATTAATGAAGGCCGGCTACCCCGTGCCATCACATATATCATTTCATTTATTATTATTATTTCTCTTTTCCCCTTTATTTCCTCTTCTCTTTTTGTCTCTTCTATTCTGATATTCACATAGGGCATGTTATGTCTGATTAAGGTTGTTATTTGTTTCTATGCTTTTAAGTTTTCTCTTGTTCAAGATTAAATGAATTCTATTATACATTTGTATTAAGTCTAAAACAGATTCTATATAGTCTGCTGAAAGACTAATTATGTAATTATGATTAGCCCCTGAGGAAGTCTGATATAGACGAAATGCGTAGGGCTGAATCTTGCCGTACAGAGACATTGGGGGTCATTCACTCACTGTTGGTGGACTTCAGCCTAGAATAGGTTCCAATTACTCAGCCCAGTGACTGCCTATCGGTCGTGCAGCAGTATCTGAGGGCTGTTATATAGTAGCCACGTGCGCTAACCCATGCGCGTCACTTCTAATTGGCTTAGGTTAGTCAGCCCTTCTATACAAGGGCCACTCGCGCGCACAGCAATGAGCGTGCATCCGGCTGACAGCGGGGAAGATAGGGAAAATAATATTTTCACACCGCTACCGGCACAGATATGTATGTATGTGTATGTATGCATATATGTGTGTATGTATGTATGTGTGTGTCTGAACGTGTCTGCACAATGTTAATAAATATTTTATTTTTACCAAAGCGTTTATTTTTTTAATAAATAATAAATTACACACATACACACACATATACATACACATACATACACACAAACACACAGTACCTTCTCACAGCTCAGCATAAACACAAAAAGCGTGCGGCACGTGCACTCGCGTACACTCTATAGAACAGCCCTAAAGCTGTTTTGGGAGTGCTGTCTTTCCAGCTCCTGAGTTGTGACCCAGGGTGGTCTGAATGCTTACCTCAAAGACACTTATGTACGTGCATTACTTTTGTTTAGTAATAATTAAAGCATTTTACACTATATTTGCTTTTTTCTTCTTGTATGTGGGATTCCCCTCCCACTATTTTCCTTTTGAATCATTTGGGATATTGTCTGTGACGGTGTGAATTTACCTGGATGAATTCAGAGCTGGTTACTCTGTGTAACCATACTGCCTGTTTGTCACGTGGAACACGAGTCTAACATTCAAAGATTAACCTAAACTGTTTCAGATTATTATACATTGTTGCACTATTGTTGTTATATTTTTTGTATGTTCCCGGACGAAATTTGAGCCCCTGTACTTTCGAAAGAGTAATTATGCCTGTATTTTTCTCATTGTGCATTAAATATAATTGATATTATGATGATACTTTGTATTTGATAGGATTAGTTTCCTTTGATCATTACTTTTGTTTATTTGATGTTTTTAACAGGAAGACTAGTATGTTGTAATATACTATTTAAGATTGATGTCATCACGGAGGGGAGGTAAGTGACACGGTATGTTGTCATGATGCGGTAAGTTGCGTAACACACTATACAGTGAGTGTTTTTATAGTTCATTTGTGGATGAAGTTTTTTCACATTTTATAACACGATTGACGTGCGTTACGCCTGGGGGACGGTATAAATGTACTGTAGTACTTTTTGTATATAGAGCCATTTTGACAAAACGTCGATTTCACAACTGGCGAAATAGTGTTGATCCAGATATGATAAATTCCCACTGGGGAATACCTAGACACCGTAGTGTCCCTTGTCTTTCCTGATCCTGGGTGATGTAAAATGTTCCTTTGATGACAGAATTGCAGTATATGCAATGTATTGTAAGCATGGATACATACCATTCGTTTTCTCGGTGAGCAGTGTTTGTCTTAATGTGGGCATAGATCTCGCTGCTCTGACCAAATTGTCTAGAAGTTCCTTACACATCTATAGGACAGCAAATATCTGTATGACTTGTATTGAGCAACATTTTTATTCCATGTTTTTTAACATTACTGTGGCTTATAATGAAACGATGTGGCTCATGGATAAAGATATTATTAAAGTGAAATATTCAATGAGCAATGCAAAATAAACGATAACATCATTATTCTTTTAATGTTACATAAACATGGTGTAGGGCAATTAATTTGTAATGAACATGAGCCCAATATGCAGATCGTGCTCCCCATCACTCCGATGGTGGAAATTAGAAGAGGTTCATCATGGGAGAGAGAGGAGTTGAGGTGCATGAAAGCAGGAGGGAGAGAAGAGGGAGAGAAGAGGCCACATATCTGTGTGTGTATGTATATAATGTGTTGTGCCCTTTTCCATGCCTACCATTGTGATGTCACTCAGTGACATCCTGGATGGCATTACAGTCTCTTGGAGGCAGCAGTAAGTACTGTACTAAAGAGGCTCTAAACTACTAATAACTGGAAATGTTATTTTGTTATATGGAAGATAAACTAGTAATATTTCTATGCCAGGTCAAAATGTAATTCATCATTTCGTTTTGATGGCATTTTAAGAACGTTTATATAGGATATATGTCAATGTATCAGTCACAGTGTAATCAGAAACATAAATGGAGAATATTCTCTCAGATAATGCAGGATCACTATGACTAAAACATCCTCTAGGGGTGTGCCCTACTAGTTAATAAGTGTAGAATGGGGTTATTGTTTTCTAAATATATGAATCATTCAGATGATCATATTTCTGTTGCCTTCCTTTCTATAATATATCGTTTCAGCATATAATTGAGTAATTATGAAAACCACCTAATGACTATCTTAAACTGCAGGCAATCATTCACATTAACATTGTTAGTATGTAAAAACTAATACATAAATCCCCATTCCAATATTATTGTTATTAAAATGATCTTTTATGTACACAGCACCAACATATTCTGCAGCGCAGTACAATGTGGGGGAAAAGACAAGAACAAAACATAAAATACATACAATTTAAAATGTAATGAGCTCCTTGCTGCAAGAAGTTGACATTAACCCCATTTCTTCACTGAAGGGGTTAAGTAGACACGATGTGTAGGCATTATTGTATTTAATAGTTTGTTCCTGGTTTTTTTTTTTTATGAGAGGGACAGAGAGACAGAGAGACAGAGAGACAGAGAGACAGAGAGACAGAGAGACAGAGAGACAGAGAGACAGAGAGACAGAGATCTGTACCATGTTGACTGAGCTTTAATATTCAAGAATGAATAGATGATACCATTCTGTGGCTAACGAAACACTTTTATTTACTTACATACACACACACACACACACACACACACACATGGAACATTCAAGGACTATTTAACACCTCAAGTCATAAATCGCACACTACATAGGGGGGAAGGATATGCTCTGGTCACAGATAACATTCCTAGAGATCAGTGTATCTCAAAAGCTCGAACAAATAAAAACATTACGTTAGCCACATAACGGTATCATCTATTCATTCTTGAAATATACATTCAATCTTGAGATGTACCTTGTGCATCTATCTTGCCTCATGTTTTCTCCATTGACCTGTATGAATAAACCAATCTAGAGACAATCTCCTGTAAATGGGAATGAAACGTAGCAGTCTTTAACAATCCAAACAGACTGGTAACAATTGACTGTAACGTACATTTCATACAATTTATTCCTCACTGTTGGTTTCACATACATCAGTGTTTAAATGTTCATCCTTCCTAATTAGCCTTACATAAAACTAGTTGATATTAGAAAAGCCTGTATGAAAGTAAATTGAGTGACATGGTGTTTTTGAGATATATATATATAGTTAACTGAAGGGCAAACAGAGAACAGCACTCAATAATTGAGTGCTGTTCTCTGTTTGCCCTTGGTTTAACTATTTTTGGGTACTTATGTCTATAGAACATGCACCACACCATACTTGTGCCAGTTGAGTGCCAGCTGCCTCATATATATATATATATATATGCAAATATATATATATATATATATATATATATATATATATATATATATATATATATATATATACACACACATATATATTCACTTTTGTTTTAAATATGAGTTACCTACTTTTTGTTTTTGTATCATGTTACACACATACACGTCTATATTCAAATGCAACAGAGAGTGTCC
The DNA here is from genome assembly GCF_040206685.1 of Ascaphus truei. Lineage (NCBI taxonomy): Eukaryota > Metazoa > Chordata > Amphibia > Anura > Ascaphidae > Ascaphus > Ascaphus truei. The sequence continues at coordinate 245,118,924 of NC_134483.1, forward strand.
CAAAACAAGCACTCTGGTTACAAAAAATTGAAAAAATATGTATTCAATACAAGAAAAGACAGCTTAAAAACACTGTATCACTAAAGTTCCTAAAAAATCTCCTATAAGACCAAATAGAAAGCACATCTGAACACTATAACACAGAACTGTGAGATGCAAAAAAATGCAATGTATTGTAATGGAATGAAATGGAAAAAATGCTAAAATCGCATCTTCTAGACTTTTATTGTAATAAAATCTATATGTACAGTATTGTATACAGAAACCTGAATATTTTTTGTAGTGAGTAGGCAAGACTGGATTTTTTATATTTGACTTATTTTCACAGGTGATGGCATCAACTGAGGAATTGACGGTAGATGGCAGCTTTTCATCGCAGGATGGTACATCACAGGCCCACAGTATGCCAACGGCTCCGTCCCCGGACTCAAAGTGCTCCATTTGCATGGAGAGGTTTAATAATGTGTCCCACCTGGACCCATGCCGGCACAGATTCTGCTTCAACTGCATTCAGGAATGGGCAAAAACCAAAGCTGAGTGCCCCCTGTGTAAGCAGCCCTTCCGCTTCAACTTCCACAGCATCCAGGCTGATGATGACCACAAGCAATACATTCTGAATGGTACCTTTGCCAGACCAGATGGTAACCGGTTTCAGTATCGCACCACTTATAGCAATAACTACAGCATGCCCTTCCATCCCCTGACATACTCATTCCCTCATACAACATTCACACCTCCGGACAGTAGAATTCTGTTTGATGGGCGTTCAAATCAGACATTACTGCAAAGGGGCGGAGATTTGCACCAGATGATACAGAGGCTGGCCTCCAGGAGACAGGCAAGTGCTGAGGGGCAGTTAATGAGTGGGATCCAAGAGGAGGAGCTTATCAACTTCAGGAGGGCTCTGTATTACTCTGGAGTACGAGTCAGAAACATCCAGGGTGGAGGCCAGTACAGAGATATATCTGCTGAGTTCATCCGACGGAATCCTGCTTCACTTCACCGCCTCGTGCCCTGGCTGAAGCGGGAGCTAATTGTCCTGTTCGGCAGTCATGGTTCCCTCATCAACATAGTGCAGCACATCATCATAAGCAATGTGACGCAATATGACATGGAGAGCCAAGCCTTTGTGGAGGACCTTAGGCCGTTTCTGAAATACCGCACTGACCACTTCCTGCACGAGTTCATCAGCTTCGCCCGCTGCCCCTACAACGTCAAGGAGTATGACCAGCATGCCATTTACGACTGCCTTACCCCATCATACATGGAAGGAAACCGCTCAGACTCGCCCATCTTCATATCATCTGATGAGGCGGATGCTAGGGGGCCAGATGTCCCCTCTTCTGCTCTTGGACTCAGCCAGACTCCATCTGATGATGAGATAAAGGCTATGTATTGCTCCAGAGTACGTGTCAGAAACATCCAGGATGGAGGATGCTACCAGGATATCTCTGCTGAGTTTTTCCAACAGAATCCCATCTTTCTCTACTATCTCATGGCCTGGTTGAGGAGGGAGCTAATGGTTGTGTTCGACAGTGACGATTCCGCCGTCAACTTCGTGCAAGACTTCATCATGAGGAATTTAATGCTGTACGACATGGAGAGCCAAGCCTTCTTCGAGAAACTTAGAACCTTTCTGGTACACCACACTGATCACTTCCTTCAAGCGCTAATCAACTTCGCCTACTTCCTCTACAACATCGAGGCATACGATGAGCCCGCCAATTGCGACAGCTCTGCCCAATCATCCATCATCACCATATCATCTGATGAAGATGATGTTAGGGAGCCAGATGACATCTCATCTGCTCTTGGACTCGACCAGACTCCATGGGACGATGAGACACCAGGGACTTCCTATTCAACATTAGATCAAGCCACAGCTATCAACAATGCAACAACTCAGGTCAACATAAACATGGATTCCGCTTCAAGGATGGAAGACACCGAGGCAGACGGCCAGCACAGCAATTACGACTGCTCTGCCCAGTCATCCATCATCACCATATCATCTGATGAGGAGGACGTTAGGGAGCCAGATGTCCCCTCATTTGCTCTTGGACTCGGCCAGACTCCATGGGACAATGAGACACCGGGGACTTCCTATTCAACATTAGATCAAGCCACAGCTATCAACAGGGCAACAACTCAGGTCAACATAAAAATGGATACTGCAAGGGTGGAAGACACCGAGGCAGACGGCCAGCACAGCAATTGCGACTGCTCTGCCCAGTCATCCATCATCACCATATCTTCTGATGAGGAGGACGTTAGGGAGCCAGATATCCCCTCATTTGCTCTTGGACTTGGCCAGACGCCATGGGACAATGAGGCACCGGGGACTTCCTATTCAACATTAGAGCAAGCCACAGCTACTGCGCCAACCACCATGGATAGCTCAGAAAGCTCAGATGAAGATCCCTCTATCAACAGAGCAACAACGCAGTTGGACATAAACATGCATTCCGCTGCAAAGAGCCAAGACAGAAGATCATCTCCCCCTGCTTCATTCCCGCAAGATAAGTGTGCTCTCAAAGCTAGCCATAAGGATAGCACGTCAACTGACAAACATGGCTATTCTAAGAAGAAAGAGAAGAGAAAAAGGCCGGTCATCTCAGACTCTCGCGTGTCTGACGTGTCTGACGTGTCTGACGTGTCTGACGTGAGAGAAGCCAGGAAAAAAAGGAAGCTTGCATAGCAGCTATGAAATTTCAAGATGGAGGGCACGGTCAAGGAGTTCATCTAGCAGTCCGGGCCATAACAATCAAAGGAGCCATTGCAGCAGGGACAGACCAAAAACAAGGAGCTTCAGAAGTCCAGAGAAGAGTGGGCACAAAGGCTGAAGAAAAAGTAGAAGATCAAGGAGTAGAAACAGGAGCTTGTCCTGGAGAAACAGGACTGTCACAAAACAGTGAAAGCTCCAGGGAAAGTGACGGGTCCAGTTCTACAAGCAGTAACCACAACAGGTTCGACGAAGGAGAGATGAAGCACTACTGGAAAAAAATATTATCTAGAGAGTGTGTCCCCATTAAAAAGGTTTTATTGGATCAGAGCATGGTATACATAACGAGCCCTCAGGCCCCCACCAACGCGTTTCGAGCTTCCGCTCTTTCTCAAGGTGCATACCGTCTGAATCATCCCCTTACCTGATATAGGTTCATTTTCCCGCCATTCGCCATCACTAACCCGTCGCTTAGCCACGTCACAGGCGGCGCGCCATGTGTGCGGCTAAGCGACGGGTTAGTGATGGCGAATGGTGGGAAAATGAACCTATATCAGGTAAGGGGATGATTCAGACGGTATGCACCTTGAGAAAGAGCGGAAGCTCGAAACGCGTTGGTGGGGACCTGAGGGCTCGTTTTGTATACCATGCTCTGATCCAATAAAACCTTTTTTATGGGGACACACTCTCTAGATAATATTTTTTTCCAGTAGTGCTTCATCTCTCCTTCGTCGAACCTGTTGCAATCTTTGGAGAACCGGCAGCACACACCTGAGAAGGAAAAAGACCCACTGAAGACCACTCTACAAAACCGTGAGTGATATGCTCCCGTACACACCAAACAAATCCTATTCAATGAGTGAGACTGGACACAAGCAAGTGTGAGTATTCACCAATCAAGAGGTGTTACTCTTCCGGTTTATTGATATGTTGGATATGGTGTAACATTGGTTTAATGGTCTATCAATTTGTGGGACACTTCTGGGATATGGAATTATAGCATCATAATTTATGGAAACCAAGCAGCTGGTTGGGTGAGTGTTAGAGCACCATACAGCTTTTTTTGCTCTTGTAACCACAGCAGAGGCAGGTCACTGAGCCATGACAATGACCATAGATTTCCTGTCCACAGCTAGTTCTCCACCCGCTTCCCCTGCCATTATCACTATTGATTGTGACAGTGAAATACCAATGGTAAAGAACGTCTCCTGTGATGATCACAGCATTACCTTCCTGTCTGTTAAGAACCACTGCATTGACTTAACAAGTTTATTTTGACTGGATTATTTTCGTGTATTGAATAAAAGTTAGATTTTATTAATTGTTTGAGAGATATCATTCTATAATTATTAGTCTTTATTTATACTGTCCCTCACTTTACTCATGATACATGTGAGAGTGCACATTTCAAAGTAGGGCTTGTCTCTTTATTCTTTGGATTATGTAGCCAGCGCCATACATCAAGTGGAGAAGGGGCTGACACTTATTCAAAGGTTATGATATATCTTTAAGTAAGGGACACCTGGATGCTGCCACGAGAATACTGGATAGTTTGAATTTTGATGATATCTTGAGCAGGCCTTCACTGCAATGTGCCATCTGCCCAGCGCTGGGTCCGCCCATGGTGACGGCACAGCATCAACTGAGCCGCCTTTACCAGATCCTGAGTCTGCACAAGACAGATGCCATGATGTGATAGACAGGCACAGATTCAGTGATGCTGTGTGTGATAACAGGACTTCAAAAGAGCCTTGCTGATAAATACTGTCATTAATGCCTTAGAAAACGTGATATAGCATGTCATGCCAGGGAAAATGTTTTATTAGGTAGGGACTTACTTTTTATTCTGCCATTATCTTTCCCACCTTACTTGACTTGTTCATATATATTTTTTATATTGACCAAATTGAGGGAACATACTAGGGAAGTCATACAATATATTGATGTGGGTGTGTGTGCATGTAAGTGGGAGAGAGAGAGAGAGTGTGTGTAAGTGTAAGAGATTGTGTGTGTGTAAGTGGGAGTGTGTGTGTGTGTGTGTGTGTGTAAGTGGTAGAGTGTGTGTGTGTGTGTGTGTGTGTGTGCGTGTGTGCGTGCGTGCGTGCGTGTCTGTCTGTGTGTGTGTGTGTGTGTGTGTGTGTGTAAGTGGGAGAGAGTGTGTGTGAAGTGTGAGAGTGTGTGTGCGTAAGTGAGAGAGATTGTGTGTGCAAGTGGGAGTGTGTGTGTGTGTGTGTGTGTGTGTGTGTGTGTGTGTGCGTGCGTGCGTGCGTGCATGCGTGCGTGTCTGTGTGTGTGTGTGTGTGTGTGTAAGTGGGAGAGAGTGTGTGTGAAGTGTGAGAGTGTGTGTGCGTAAGTGAGAGAGATTGTGTGTGCAAGTGGGAGTGTGTGTGTGTGTGTGTGTGTGTGTGTGTGTGTGTGTGTGTGTGTGTGTGTGTGTGTGTGTGTGTGTGTGTGTGTGTGTGTGTGTGTGTGTGTGTGTGTGTGTGTGTGTGTGTGTGTGTGTGTGTGTGTGTGTTTGAGAGTGTGTGTGTGAAGTGTGAGAGTGTGTGTGCGTAAGTGGGAGAGATTGTGTGTGCAAGTGGGTGTGTGCAAGTGGGAGTGGGTGTGTGCAAGTGGGAGTGTGTGTGTGTGTGTGTGTGTGTGTGTGTGTGTGTGTGTGTGTGTGTGCGTGCGTGTGTGTGTGTGTATGTGTGTGTGTGTGTGTGTGTGTGTGTGTGTGTGTGTGTGTGTGTGTGTGTGTGTGTGTGTGTGTGTGTGCGCATGTGTGTGTACACGTGGGAGAGAGTGTGTGTGTGTGCGTAAGTTGGTGTGTGTGTGTGTGTGTGTGGGGGGGGGGGGTAGCTGGCATCACAAAGCTGAAAAGAAGCCCAGCTAGCTACCCCTACATCCATTTAACTTGGCCACCTATGTAAGGCTTATTTCAGCCAAATGTATTTAATATCTGGGGGAGGATAGGGAATGTGTAATGCATTATGTATGTGAGAATGTACTGCAGTGCCCACTGTTATTCTAACACAAACCAGTGGCAATCGCCAAAAAGACCCAGGTACACGCTGGATACATGCTGGATACATGCCTTAAACTTGCCTTAAACTAGACCCAGCATTTCTGCATTGATTAATGGCCCATCAGATTAACAGCAGGGGTCCCTGGCAGTCCCATTCAAACTGAATGGGACTTCCAGGGACCCCTGCTGTGTTAATCCTATGGGTCATTAGTCAATACAGAAATGCCTTAAACTTGCCTTACACTAGCCAGGTTACACCCAGCACATACCCAGAATGTAACCGGGCTAGTTTAAGGCAAGCTTTAGAATACTCGTGGTCTCGTCTGTATTTTAAAGCCTGTTTCTTTATTCCCTGTGACAATACTTCCCCCTGTTTAAAAAAAACTGGTATTGTTCTGTGATGTGATTTGGGAGTCAGCCCTGTAAAGTGTTAATTGGATTATGTGACTGTAAGAATCAGATGAGGTTCCTGCAGATAAATGTATATTGAGACAATGGTTGGGAGCGTGGAGGTGTTACAGACATTTGGTGAATGTGAAAGAGTGGACAATCAGGTTTGCTCTGATTAGCCAGCTACCCTAGCCACTAAGGGGTATACAGTATAAGGAACACTGCTGGTCAGCGCAGGAGTTAGTTACCCCACAGGTAGAGATATACTCTGGGAAGGAGTGTGGAGGGCATGTGAGTGCATCTCAGAGCATCTGAGAGACTACCTGAGAGACAGAGAGTCATTCTGTGAAGGAGTTTGGATCTTGACAGTGACCAGCTGGAGATACATACTGCTGTGTCTGATCAGCACTCTGATATCCTGAACGAGAAGCGGACAGGGCAAGTCTTCTTGAAGCAGGTCCCTGCACCTAGCGAGGCTACAATCTACTCCCCAGGCCCCCAGTTGGTATTGTATCTTGTTTGGTACATCTGTGTTTTGTCTGCTGGCATGCCAGAATAAACTCTTGTCCTGTCTGGTGCTAGTGATCCCGGTGGTTTCGGTGTAAAAGTACTGGTCTCCCGTGACAGGGAGTGGGAGTGGGAGTGTGTGTGTGTGTGTGTGCGTGCGTGCGTGCGTGCGTGTGTTTGTGTGTGTGTAAATGCTAGAGGGGATGGAGGATGGAGGGGAGATGAGAGAGGAGAAGGGATGGAGGATGAAGGGGAGAGGGGATGGAGGATGGAGGGGAGTTTAACAGTCCATTGTTAAACTCCAAAGAACAAAGAGTACGAAGATATTTAAGGCAGATGGGAAACAGATTATCAAAGAGTGGATGTCGCTGTATAAAAGCACAAACACAAAGCACAAGAATAAACCTTACGCGTTTCGTTACTTGCATGGGAACTTCTTCAGAGGTAGTGATGGCTATAAGTGCAGGCATTATATATATACATATATATATATATATATATACACACACACACACACACACACACATTGGTTGATTGAACTAAAGACACCTGAAAATCACAGGTTTATTCTAATGTCCAATCAACCACATTAAATTATTGCTTCGAAAATTTATTTCAAAACAAGCATACAAATATAATAATATACTTATACTAAGAAGCCGAACATTTTAATAAATATACTAATACTTGAACAAAAAACAAATACGGTTAAAAATACATTTAAATAAAATACAAAGGATCAAGGTCTGAATAAAAATATAAATGCTTGTAAAAGGGAAAAGCGCAACATAGTTATGTACTGTATATATCAGCTGGGGAAAAACTAAATCAAAAGGGAAACACTAAACTTAAATCAATTGTAATATCAACTTAGGACAGGAATTGATATTACTATATGGAGAAACCATAAAGAGCAAGTTAGATCATATTAATGGATTAGAAATGCACACAGGTCTATTTCAGCATTAAGTCCAAAAGAGACAAGGGTTTTCATAGTGTGTATCCATTTGGTTTCTAATTTTGAGATCTCATTAATATTATCTCCTCCTCTCCAATTTGGAGCCATTTTTTCAATTCCTATACATAGTATTAGGATTTTGGTCATGGCGTTCTTTAAAATGTCTAGAAAAACTGTGCTGAAGCAGTCCTTTTTGAATATTAGTTATATGTTCAGCAAATCTTAGGAACAGAGGGCTGCTCGGGACATGGCCTCTTCGGCCAGGGCAGCCAAGAACCCATCTCAGTGGAAAGTTAGGACTGCTGCAGATGGAAGTGCACCCAAGCCTGCAGAGTTTAACCATGAGAGGAGGTTCTCTCAGTACCACCAGACTGGTCACATAAAGCCAGACTGTCCGGACTGTCCGAGGAAAGTCAGGGGCAATGTTCTCAAGCTGCGAGGTCAGTCACCCCGTGCGACTGGCACACCCAGAGGAGCAGCTGTTCAGCCAGTCCAGCCAGGGACACAGACAGGGGAATCTACACCTGCAGGGGGCATCAGGGTGCAACGGTCAGGTTGCAATCCAACGATGAAAAAATGTATATTGAGCGCGCTGTCCCTCCAAATGATTCCCCCCTCGGCTGTCCGGTTCCATCCTGCAGCTCCTAATCTCCCGTGATCAGCGGGGCACACTCAGCAAACAAAAATCTCAAAAACTGTCTAAAATTACACTAATAATTAATACATATAGAGCCCAAGCTACGTGGAGTAAAAGGGTGTAAACACCCAAAATCACAATTGTCCTAGTTGTAACAGGAGGGGAGAAGGTGCTAGGAATGCTAGATGGAAAAAACACAGACCTTAGACACTAACTCTCATGTGAACTCCTCGTGGTATAGCTGAGCTCTGGCAACAACACAAACAGACCGTCGTCACGGCCGTGCGTCGCTGCGTGATGACGTCACCAACGCGTTTCGTGTCACATGACACTTCATCAGGGACTGGTCATGGACTCTCATGGTGGCATTGAAATACCTCCTATAATTTGACAGGGTCTCTCATTGCTGGATGTAATAATCATAGGAGGTATTTCAATGTCACCATGAGAGTCCATGGCCACTCCCTGATGAAGTGTCATGTGACACGAAACGCGTTGGTGATCACGCAGCGACGCACGGCCGTGACGACGGTCTGTTTGTGTTGTTGCCAGAGCTCAGCTATACCACGAGGAGTTCACAGGAGAGTTAGAGAGTCTCAGGTCTGTGTTTTTTCCATCTAGCATTCCTAACACCTTCTCCCCTCCTGTTAAAACTAGGACAATTGTGATTTTGGGTGTTTACACCTTTTACTCCACGTAGCTTGGGCTCTATATGTATTAATTATTAGTATCATTTTAGACAGTTTTTGATTTATTATGTTTCTGTATATGTGTGTTAATATGAAGAATTTTCTTTCTATGATATAAAGTATATGTATTAATTTTGGGTCTTTCTTGGTTTCATTTCATGCGCTCCTATTTTTGAGTTTTTTGCAATCCAACGATGCCCGGCAAAAGCAGTTTAGTGCGGGCACAGCACTTGTCCAGTAGGGGAGCCTTTGGTACCCCTGCCTATTGAGGATCTCACCATCCCTCTGCATTTGAGGCCACCAGATTCTGCAGTTCCTGAGGAGACCAGTAACCCCATGTCACGAGAGAGCAGACAATATATATAATAACCGGGCCAGATTGAACAAGATTAGGATAGAGTAAACTGAATGAGTTTATTTCTTATGAGCAGAACAGACAATACATTAAGCAAATAACATTATAGAAATATTTACACTTACTGGGGTTGGATAATGAGATATTCAGGCGAATAGCAGCTCATTAGTTGTTACAGGAATCAGGACAGTCACGACAAGCACAGGGGTGAGGCTGCAGGCACCTTTTAAAGCTAAGGGACCTGGTTTTCAACATTAGCTGCATCCGATTGGCAATGAATTATCTTACACCTATTAGACATGGCCACGTATTGTGGGAGAGCTGATTTCACCCTCCCCTGACAGCTCCAGACAGGTGCAGTGGACATTTGAGTAGCCCCACTTAGGAAACAGGGCCCCAAAACCTTGGCACCAGCAGGTCTTGCTGAAGTGACATTGGACCGGTGAAGCTTTGTCTCAGGGTTTCACCTTTGTGAAGTGGTTATCACCTACTGTAGTTGTGAGACCGGGTCTGCATATTCAAGGGGGTGAGATATAGCCCCTTTTATCAGCATATGGCCTCACCTCTGGTATTACTTATCCACAGGGGTTGGGGAAGTGTAGGACATCTCAAAGGACTTTAATTATTCCTTCCTTGCCTACACTTAGCATATCAAAGCCCCATTTGATGAGCTCTGTTCTGCCTTATCACATATAGCAGAAAGATATACAAGTTCTAAAATATAACTTCTGGTGGAGGAATATGTCAAATGCATGTGCAACCTTGGCTATATGTGTACTGTTATCTCTCCAAGAATTTGCTGGCTAGCTTGTTCACACACTGAGATAGGATTTATATGTTACAACATTGCATTTCATATAAGCCTAACTCCTATCTCTTTAATGGGTAACCTTCGTGGCTTGCAGGGCGAGTGATCTGCAAGCCCAGTGCCGCGGGACCATGCCCGGCTGCCTAGAACTCTCTGTCCGCTGGCTAGGAGCGAAAGAACGGGGTCGCTAGCTAGCGGGGAACGGGAGATTCAGAGTTAATTAGGTTTGAACTTGGCATGGGAAAAAATGGCCGCCGGTCCCACGCGAATTACGATTCAACCGCAAGTTCAATTGGATAAATAGCCGGATGGGTTACTTCAAAGACGAAGCGAACTTCAAGTTCACCGCAACCACTTATTCAATTGACCTTGCGGTTAGCAGGGCAGCTTTCGAGGAAGGCTGTCGAGGAACACAATGTTAGTCTATAGCGCCTTTGACTTCAATGGGAGTGCGCCATCTACTGAAGTAAAAAAGCGGCCACCGGCAGGTTTCTAAAACTCCCATAGACTTCTATGGGCTGCAGACTGTTAACCCCTGAGACATGGGTTAACTGCAGCTCTGACCCTGCAAACCGGGGCTGACAATGGGAGGGAAGGGAACACAGCATTATACACACAATATAGTCAACCCTTCCCCTCCCAACATGATTTATAAACATACAGGAATATAACACAGAGCTGCAGGGAGTTGCAGCCTTATCCTGGGGACAAAACAGATGTGACAAGTAAATGCATGTTATTACCCAAAACACATTAACCCCTCGTGTCCCACGCATGATTGCAGGGGCTGCCAGCTGGGTGTGACCCCTTTATTCAGGCCTGGCATATCCCTACATCATGACACCCCAATCCGGGGCAACGCTCCCCAGCGCCCGGGTGGACATCCGGCGAAAGGCTGTATCCCCAGGTGAAGCAGATGGCAACAATGCAGCAGCTTCAGACCCAGATACAGCCAGCAGCAGAAAAAGGTTTGATTTTGTACCCAGGGGTCCCATACTGTCGGTCTGGGAGTTCCCTGCAACCAGATACTCCTGGACAGCCTAATGGGGTCTGGCCCAGGCACCGGTACTCATGGACAGGGGTGCTGGTGAAGGTACAGGGAGAGGATGCTCTCGTGACACCGGTCACAGAGAGCCACAGTTGGGCAGTTGCCCTGGAACCGGTGCAGTCAGAACTGATGCCCACTATGGTAGTTTACACTCCTCTACATTGGGAACCCCCATACGCAAAGGACCTCAGAGGGATCAGGCAGGTGAGTCAGACTATACCCGACATATACCCCCACTTTGACTTATGTTCGGACGGTGTGACCCGTAGGGAACTATCAGAGTGCAGTGAGGTATACCGGGAGGTGAAGCGGGCAGATGCAGATCTGCTTGTGGACCTGGTATGTGTTTGGACTGGGTCTCAGCCTCAGGAGCTCTAGCTAAGGTAGATGTAGCAAGGGACCAGGTAGTGGTACCTTGCAGGTATAGCGTAGGCTCTGAGAAGCAAGGGTAGGCCGCTCCCCGGCTCGCAGCTCCCCACTGTGAGTGAAAGCGAGGGGGGTTAGGGAGACAGAGGGTCCCCATTAGGGATAGGCCCGGGGGGACCCCGTGGACTGATTGCCTGGTAGATCCAGGCGGTCAGCAGCCCCCCAATCGGACTGAATACAGTGTTATGATGGGGAGAGCCAGGTTAGACAGGAAGGTCAGAGACAGGCAGCAGTCCACTAGGGATTTAGTGACTGGCTACAGTGCTCCGATGGACCCCCTGACTATGAAGCCTCAGAAGTCTCACCATCAGACTGACTACAGTATAGTGAGGGAGAGAGAACAATTAGATAGGGAGATCAGGGACTCTCAGCAGTACTACAGGGACTTAGTGACTGGTTACAGTGTCCTCACAGATCCCCTGACTAAGATGACCAACCAGAGGGCATTGGTACTGGCAGCCTGGGCAATTCAAAGCTTGCAGTCCTGCATTGCTGCAGTTAGCAGCCCCTGCAGTCATATGTGATGCTAGTGGTCAGTGTCTATTGGGAGTATACTTCTGGATGTTGGAGTCCCGGCACCTAGTAGAGTATAGTTTTGTTTCCCCAGTCCCAAGTAAGTGTGCTTCTAACCCGTATTTTGTGTAACATTGTGTGTTTGCCTATTTTAAGTGAATAAATTACAATTTATTTCATCATCTTGCTTTGCTCAGTGATATGATCCCAGTATAAAGGTGTAATTGCCTGGTCTCCCGTAATCAGGTCCTGGTGATCAGACAGCAAAACCCAAAAGAGGCACACACTTTTTCTGTGCCATCACCTTAATGCCTTGCACTGCCTTTGCGAATGTGGCTGTTCCTATCTCCACTAGAATCCATAGGCAGGGTGCCCTCGGAGGGACTGTTTTGGGGTTTAGGTACACACGTCATCTCCAAGTGTGTTACCAGCCTGTTTGAGGTGTCTGGTTAGTTCTCCCCGCACGTCAGCCTCCCTACATTGCCTGGCAGTGTATTCTCGCGAGAGAGCCCGCCCACCATCCAGCATCGGGCCGAGTTCCGGTTTTAGAACTCAGCGTTGATCCGCGGTGATCCTAGGCAAGGAGAGAAGGTTGAGGCAAGGGTGGTGACGGCGAGAGCGGTGGTCGGACCTAGGATCCTCATCGGGCACACAGCTAATATTGATTGTAAGTTTTGAATTGTACAGTGCACAATAAAGTGAACTTTTGTTTAATACTCCCTCCCCTTCTTTTTCTCTCTGCGCTCCAACTTCTTTTTTAATTTCTAGGTATCCCCGTTCAACCTGCGTCTCGGGGGATCCGCTCGCACTCCTCCACTCCAATGCTGTCAGTCTCTGGAGTGTGGCATTTTAAGGGTCTCCGGCTGCCCGATCCTGTGAGTCCTCGATATGGTCCTCTGGGGGAGCAGCAGCTCCTTCTCCCGCCGCAGCCCAGGCCAAAAGTCCCCTGCCTTACGCCGGCACTACAGCTGTCACCGGCACCGCAGCCCACCCGCACACCTGGACTGGAGCAGGGGCACCCGTCCCACGAATCTCTCCCTTTCAGCCTCAGTCGGGTGAATGGGCTCTGGCCTAGTTCTGTAGTGCGAGCTAAGCGGCCATCTTGGGATCCTCAAGGGGCAGTGTCTGCGGAGGCCTCCCTCCTCGGCATCATGGTTGTGCATGTCAGGCTCTCAGCGGTGTCTCAGAGCCGCCAGCTATCTCTCTAAAGAAATTGCAAATATGCGTAATACACTAGTGGTCAGGGCCGCCAACAGAAATCGTGGGGCCCGGGACAAACATTTTAAGCAGCCCCCCCCCCATCCCACCCCCGTGTCGGCAGTATTGCTCGCCGCCGCTTCCCCCCCCCCCCCATTTCACACCTCACGAGCTCCCTCTCTTTCTCCTCCCTTCCCATGTATTTCTCTCCCTTCTGTCTCACCCCATCTCACTCTCCCGCCTCGCATGTATTTCTCTCCTCTGCTTCTCACTAAGGCTGCGACCCCGCTGGCGTTGAGCGCGCTCATGCTTGGAAAGAATGAGCGCAGGGAGTCCTGGCATTTACGCAAGCGTGCGCAGGGGGCATTGCGGGTAGTTGAGAGCGCTAGAAAGTTAGTCTTTTTTGTTTATATACGGGCCGAGCGCGGGTGAGCGGGTGTGCCCACGCACGAGTACCGCGTTAGCTGGGACTTACATATATCTATATATGTAAGTAACCGTGGTAAACGCCGCCCGCTCAGCGCTAGCGAGGAAGCAGCCTTACTCCCTCTTTTCCTCACTCACCCCATCTCTCCTCTCTATCTGTCATTTACCCCACGCTCACTCATTCCCTCCCCCCACCCACAAGATATATACCAAAAACTTCCCACCCTCAAATACATTTAAAAAAATCCCCACCCCCTCAAATAAATGCAACCTCCCCACCCCCAAATGCATACAATAAACCCACCTACCCAATACATATAAAAAAAACAATACACATCTCTCTCTCTCATATATACACACACACACACACACACACAGTATGTATATATATATATATATATATATATATATAAATATATATATAGTGCAGAATAAATTAGTTCTTCAGTATTCGGTGATACCTTTTTTATTGGACTAACAATTTATGTCATAGGACAAGCTTTCGAGAGTTCTCCTCTCTTCTTCAGGTCAAGCAATACTGATATACAAAAGAATCTATGGCTAAAACAGTGTGGAGAGAGGGGAAAAAAAAAAACAACAACAGATATTTACTGTAGATAAGGTAGGGTGTTAAGTGTTTGAAGCCAGGGGACAGTAAAACACAATAGGTAGCGCTAATAAAAAATTATATATATATAAAATACAAAAGAAGAAAAATATATGTAATGTAATTATATAAATGAAAAGCAGCCTAGATACACCTCTGACCCCTAGTCAGATGATAGCAATAGAACTGTAATGGTATCAATGGCGCTAACAGATAATATATAAATATAAAGAAAGTGAATATACAACCCGATGGCGTATGGCAGATTCAATGATGATCTCAGCAGACGGTGATCAAACATGAAATATAAAAAAGGAAAACATAGTATAATACTGTAAACACTCAAGACAAACAAACAATGACTAACAATGTTGCTGAACCACACAGATGACTAAATAAAAAACATTTAATATATCATAAAAACATATGAGACAAATTTGACAATATTATAGGTCCCAACGATATCCTGTGACTGGCTGAAATGCCCGCTTACCGGAGCCTAGATGGCATTATGGCAGTGGATAGTCTGAGAGTATCCCCTCTCATAGAGCACTGATGCAGCTCCTGCGCGTCTCTGGTGTCTGCCACGTGTAGTTAGCAGAGTCCGTAGATGGAACGTCTGTCCACGCTACCGCAAATGCAGGGGAAGCAGTCTGAATGTCTTGCCTCCTTCCTCTGTGGTTCAGACATGCGCAGAAGCGCCAGGTTACTGGAGAGTGAAGCCGCAGGATCACCAGCTTCTCGCGGTGGCGTGGGTAGCTAATGGCGGCAAATTCAAAGATGCTTCAGTGAAGAAGCAGCACCACACGGCTTGCGGGGATCAGGACAGCTGATAGAACGCACAGTGATATCAGGGACCACCCAAAGCGTTTCGGAAGCCTCTGCCTCCTTCCTCAGGGGTAAAATTGAATGAATAAAGTCCCTGTGTGTCCGTGTATTTATGGGAAAAGATTTAAAGGTACATAGTACCATAATAAAGTCCCGGACATGCGCAGTAAAGCATTTCTTAGACTGCGTCATGTATCAGCAACATGAACATAACAACAAGACAAAACATAATAATTAGCACAAGATAAATTGCACCTATAAAATTGCACTGGGTATATTTATATACACACACACATCAAATAGATTTAAAAAAAACTCCCCATACATTAAAAAATTCCCCCAAGCCCCCCCAATACATATAAAAGTTCCCCCAAGCCCCCCCCCAATACATATATAGTTCCCCCAAGCCCCCAATACATATAAAAGTTCCCCCAATACATATAAAAGTTCCCCTAAGCCCCCAATACATATAAAAGTTCCCCTAAGCCCCCAATACATATATAGTTCCCCCAAGCCCCCAATACATACAAAAGTTCCCCCAATACATATAAAAGTTCCCATAAGCCCCCAATACATATAAAAGTTCCCCCAAGCCCCCAATACATATAAAAGTTCCCCTAAGCCCCCAATACATATAAAAGTTTCCATAAGCCCCCAATACATATATAGTTCCCCCAAGCCCCCAATACATATAAAAGTTCCCCCAAGCCCCCAATACATATAAAAGTTCCCCTAAGCCCCCAATACATATAAAAGTTCCCCTAAGCCCCCAATACATATATAGTTCCCCCAAGCCCCCAATACATACAAAAGTTCCCCCAATACATATAAAAGTTCCCATAAGCCCCCAATACATATAAAAGTTCCCCTAAGCCCCCAATACATATAAAAGTTCCCCCAAGCCCCCAATACATATAAAAGTTCCCCCAAGCCCCCAATACATATAAAAGTTCCCCCAAGCCCCCAATACATATAAAAGTTCCCCCAAGCCCCCAATACATATAAAAGTTCCCCCAAGCCCCCAATACATATAAAAGTTCCCCCAAGCCCCCAATACATATAAAAGTTCCCCCAAGCCCCACAATACATATTAAAAAAAGACTTACCTTGTGGATGATCATGCCGTGTTCAGGAGATGCTGGTAGGGGTATGGGGTGGGGGGAGTGAGGAGCCGACTGCATCAGGCTGGGGAGGGCCGCTGCCTCAGGGAGTGGCCTGGTGCTGCAGGGGGGGGGGGGCATGTTGCAGGGGGTGGCACGGTCCTGCTGCAGGTATGGGGGGGGGGGCGATTCTGCAGCCTGCCGGGGGTGACCCAGTGCTGCAAGGGGGGGCGATGCTGCAGGGGGGGCATGTTGCAGGGGGTGGCACGGTCCTGCTGCAGGTATGGGGGGGGGGCGATTCTGCAGCCTACCGGGGATGGCTCCCTCTCTCCCCTCAAACCGCAGATCGCGGTTAGCGCTGTGCATGCCCCGCCCTCCCCCCCCCCCCCCGCCGGGCGCGCGTGTCACAGACATTACTGGGACCGCAGCCTAAGGCCCCGATCCCTCAGTCAGCGCGCCCGCACTGCAGACAGGCGGCTCGCTGTCACGCACAGACCGCGATATGCAGTCTGTAGGGAGCCGGGAGTGGGGCGGGAGTGGGAGGAGGGGGGCATGGTTTGAGCGGAGGGACCCGCTACTCCCTCCCCCCTCCCTCCCTCCACAGGCTCGGTCTCCCAGGTTGCAGGAGAGAGCTGCTGCGGGCTGCTGTAAGGTAAGCAGCTCACGCTCCCTCCCCTTTCCCCCACAAATGCCCTCCTCACACACGCTGATACACACACACACACCCTACCTTGTGGAGGAAGCTGTCTGACAGCCCCCGCCCCCGATAGGCTCATCAGCGCACCACGTGACGCGTCACCGCTCGGGATCACAATTTTCTTGCATCCCCTGGCGGCTGACGCGTCACAGCACGTTGTGAGCCGTGCAGCGAGGGGGGACTGGGACCGGATAGGAAAAAATACCCCTGCTGGTGAGGAACGTGGCCGGGCGCGCCGCCGGACGCAGTGGGACCAAAGCCTAATTATTCTGTGAGCTCTCTTCAAGCGGCGACCAGTAGCAGCTAATAAGATACAGCTGAGCTACGATACTGGTGGCTACGGCAGTACGTCTTCCGTCACATTGCCTCGGGGCTTAACGGTTATGTTACTGGCCATCTCCCCTCGCTCAATAGGTGAGTCTGCTTTATGCTGTAGCCCAGAGTGGTGCTCTATACACTTACTGACAACTTTTGAAATGCTAGTTTTTCCATTTCAGTGTGTGCATATACAGCTTGTGATAACGGCATCTGTCTCTGTGCAGCTTTGATCCGGAAACACTGTGTGGGGTTTATACGCTGGTCTCAGTGTTTTTTTCTGGTGACTATTTGGACTATTACTCCCCCGTTGACCCGGTTCGGACCTCCCACAGAGGAGAGCTATTAGCTCTGTGGACCCCACTTCTTTACCATCAAGGCCGCCTCCGGAAACATCCCGTACATCTGACTGAACAGCTGATGGCATAGCCCACCTGTGGTAGTCTCCTGTCGATTGCGGTAACACCATGCTGGTTAATGCATAAACATGACTTAAATAACTTATTTCCTGTACGTGTGATACTCACCCTTGTCATCCTCACCAATATATTATTTTGTATACTACACCATGAGTTGTGTGCTTTTTCCTCTTGTATTTCTTGAACTTACTAAGCTGTGAGCCATCTTTTCGTGGATAGCAGCCGACTCATCACTAAGACCTTGTTACAAGGTAACGTTTTAACCACTTGAGTGCACAGTTTTGTTGCCAACTTTGTTTGCACTCCACTCGTTTTATTTTATTTTTCATATTGTTTGCACTTACACAACATTTTTGTGCGCTGTTTATTTGTTTTTGTCACTATGTTTTAGGAAGACCCTTATGGTTAATTTAATATATTTTGTAAAAATTATAATTAATTATTCATTACCTGACATCCACCCAAAAAACATTCAATCATCATAAAAGGTAGTCATGTTTATTTAATTGTGTTTTATTTGTTCTTTGCTGATATACAGTACTTTATCTCTTGTCTAAATATCTGCATGGCAGTTGTGCTTTGCAACATGCTGCACAGTCTAAAGCTTCTGGTGGTGCAACTAAGGCTTGCCATTCACCGGCCTGCTGGTCATATATGCAGGCATTTTCGTTGATAGCGTAAGATTCTCTAAGATTGGCCACTGTAGATATAATCCCCCCGCACACAAACACTTTGCTATCGCTAATATGGCACAGTGTCTGGCACATACCCATTTTGTAGCCGAAGGGCATCAGTGGCACAGTCCTACCTGAGATATTCCCTTTGACTGTCTGCAGATGTATCTCCAAGCATTGGGTGTGGCTTTGCAAACACAGGAGATTGCTGCCCTGGAAGAAAATAAGGGGTCTGTGCTTGAAATTAATGGGAAAACTCATGCACAGTACCACTTCCCCCCTAACTGTGTCAAAGCAATCCACCACACCAATGCGGGAGAGTACTCCATTCACAGTGCAACTCCCTGTCACAATGTAGAGGATCTTGTCATATCTGGTGACCACCTCTGGTCTATCCATCGCCACACTCATCTTGCCAGCCAGTACCCATTTCCCCTTCACGTTGTCAAAACGATAGATGTTGGAGGTAAACTTTCTAGGGGCGATACTACCCCCGACTGTGTAGATAGAACCATCACAGACCACCATGGTGTGAAACACCAGGCCTACTGGCAAATCAGGCATTTGGCTCCATGAGTTAGCATAAATGTCATACTTCCAAGCTGACTTCAGAGCAGACATCTCCTCTGTGGCACCACCACTGACGTATACAAACTTTCCTGAGGTGATGGCACTCAGTGCTGTTGTTCTGTATGGCATATCAGTCAGTTTAGTCCAGCGATTTTCTTCCAGTATATATGCGAAGACACTCTCACTGAATGAGTTGTCTGACCGCTGGCCTCCTAGCACAAGCACTGTATCTCGGTGCGCACCCTTCCTTTGGAAGGTCAAAAAATTAACAGGGTTGCTCTGAAAATCAGGATCCTGCTGTCGGCTATTGAGGACACTGTCTATTTTGATCTGAGCTAATGGTCTCGTCATTACCAGCTGCTCCTGCTTGCTTATATGTAGGAGTACTTTGTCAGAGACTCCATGCAGGACAACACATGAAAAAAGGTTGTCAAAGTACTTGATTCTCTTAGCTGGATTGTGCTCCACCCATTTTATTACAGACAGTAGCACCTGATCTTCGTTAAGCACGTGAAGGTCCTCATCTTTTATCAAATGGGAGAAGGTCTTGTAAGGGCTTTCCAGCAGTTCCCTGCTCATTCCTGATCCGATTTCTCCCCCTGAAGCCATAGAGTAAAATCCATCTTGAAGGCAGGCATAGGCATTGTCCCCAACTTCCTTCCTGTCAAAGGCCTCAGCCAGAGTGAGCTTCCGAATGCAATTTCCCATATGCATGGATTTTACCAGATACTCCTGGCAATTGTCTCTCAACGCTAGAAGAGTAAAGAATTTGGCCCACGGATCAAGTCCTCTATGTTTCTGTCTGACAAGATTACTTTACCTGTATAGAAGTAATCTATAGTCTGTTCTACTGACTCCGGAATCATATAACTGGTGTCAATGGTGATAGATATGTCATCGGCAGGTTCCACATCGCAAATCATATCCTGCACAAAGGGGCTAATAGCTGCCAGGACATTCCTGTGCACAAAGAAGACATTGGTGTCAACGTGCACAGTGAGATTGCAGGATTCCTTTCTCTTTCTCTGGCTGTTCAGATTGTGAAGTACTTGGTGGCTGTAGTCCTTCTCAATGAACACTACAGTAGCTCCATGCAAAATCTTACTATTGGAGTTTGGAAGATATAGGAGATCTCTGATAAAAAAAATTTTTGAGAAGGTGATCTCTAGTCATGCTTGTTAATCACCAGGAGCAACAACAATGATTGTAGAAAAGTACAATCTTATTAACAAATGTATGGTCTTGTTCTCGTAGAATATTGTGCTTTGTCACCTAAGAACTTTTAGCCTGTTTGTTTGTTGCGAAGACAGACTATCCAAAGACAGTTAGTGAACATTGAGTATGGAGATATAAGAACACTGTGATGTCACAATTGTCTGTGACATTGCAAAAGGCAACATCAGAATCAACTTTTTCTCTTATACAGTAAACTCTTGCAAATATAATTGATAGCAACAAACTGTTCAGATTAGTAGGCATTTAAAATAATGTATCTTTTTTTAATTTCTAAAATTGAAACAATGTTAGTAAAATGTAAAGTGCAGCTCATTGAAGCTGCAGTTTATAAAATATCACATTAATGTAGAGACCCATCCAAAAATAGTCATGAGATTTAAGTTTCATATTTAAGGAACAACTGATCCTTTTTTTTTTTTTTAATGATCTCCCTTGTTAAAAAATGTAGCTCAGTTTTTTGCCTATATAGTACAGTACATAACATTTACACAGGATATTTTGGGGGCAGGGGCTCCACTTCTCTCTACTGTACATTTACTTTATACATGATGCTTTGCACATACAATATAATTTTATGATAACCACTAACACATGTTAACAACTAAAACCTAAAATACTGTCTGAGAGTTTAGTGAAACATTCGTTGTTTTCTATACATTATTTACTGTATTCTCTTATCTGTACTTTTTGTTTTGATTTTTTGCTCTTTCCTCTCCTTTTCACTGATCTATTTTCTCTCATTTCTTTTTTTCTTCTTTGTCACCTGGCCTGTCTGTTTCCCCTCCTTTTTCATGCTTTCGCGTTGCATTAATCTGTTCTCCCTGAGGCAGAGGTGCAGTTCTATTGTTAATACGCAAAACCTTCAACTATGTTCATGCATTTGAGGCATCTGCTTTATTCAGAAAACTCGCAGAAAAGTCAGTAGCTTTCTAGTGAATTTTTCTATTGTTTACGATTAGGCAAAAATATAGAAAGTACGTTTGTTTGTTTTTTGTTACGCAAATTTCCCCCAATTTTTTTTTCTTATATTCAAATATGCATGAATATTTATGTGAACATTTGTGAACATAACAGAGACAACTCTGTCCATCTTTAATGATAGATCAATGTTTTTGTGTTGAACCAGGTACTACCAAAGGAGACAAGAGTGATCAGGCCTGCCGACAGCTTTCCTAGGGCCTGTGACTTCATCCTTGAGCTGGGCACAGTTGTTGATGTGGGGGAGGGGGTTGGTGGGAAGAGCCCATCAAATGGAAATCATGTTCTGACTTACACGAGATAACTGTCCCATCTTTCCCCCCCGTCGGCAGCCCTGAGACTGGTACAAAATGTGGCTAAAGTTAAAACATTTGCAGGTCATTCTTTAAGCATAATACATGTATAAATTGCACCTGCAATCTGTCTAATTGGAACATGGTTTGCACATGTAGGGGCTTATGCTATATGCGCCAAAGCGGCCAGTAGGACTGTTTTTAGCCAAAATTTCCCATTTTACTCTATGGAGAATTTCGTCTGAAAGCAGATTGCTCGGCTCTTCGGCAGCTATATAGTATTCATGGGTAGCACCCATAGGAATAAAGACATAGGGGGCCTATTCTAGAAGCTTCGATAACCTACTTATCAAGGCCATTTTAGCCGAAATGACTTCTGCTATTCAGTAAGCCTCGATAAGTGGGTAATAAAGGCATGAATCGACAATTTTTACAGCCGTCCAAAACACATCGCCGGGCGAGTGGTGATAAGCCACTTATCGGCAGGTTCTGAAACTCGTGCAATTCTAGTAGCCCCAATTAGTTTATCGATGCTAATCACAGCTCTAGAATGGCGATCCTCGTGCCAACTTTTCTTCAACCTGCTGAGAAGGTGGTGAGAGAGGACTTAGAAAAAAAATGCTTTTTTCCTGCATCTGATTGATGCCGGGTGCCTCCGGAGCTGATACCCATTAATATCAGCACTGGAGACCCCATGCATGAATCCCATGCAATAAAAATGCATTTACAGGCAACTTCAATTCCTTTAATTAATTATTTTGGGGGTTCAATAGGAGCTTGTTAGGTGTCCAGTATGTTTTAAACTTCAATTCCTTAGCAGGTGTGTAGGCCTGGGGGGGGGGCGGGTTTGCGGGTTGAGTTAACCCCTTAATTACATTAGCGGTTAATACCGCTAGGGTAATGAAGGGACTAACACCCCCCGCTACCACCCGGTAGGTCTAAACATCCATCCTTGGGGCTTCTACCCCCTTTACCCAATCCCCCTACCCACAATAAACAAAAATATGCACAACAACCCTACTACCCACCTCCTCTACCCCAACAACAACCCCCCACCCCCTCTCCCCAACTCATACAGTACAGTGATGGGCAAAATTATTATTATCCAGATATGAATAATAGCTCATTTGCCCATTCAAAATCAAACATTAGCCAGCCAGAATAAATTAAGTAAATAAAATGTTCTACTTACCCCTGCCATCATGAAGGGCATCCTCATCAGCATACTCCAGGTCCATGTCCTCCATTGCCTGCAAAAGTACATGGGAAATACAATCTAATGGTCCCTAACTCCTTAATCACCTTAGGAATTAATAACCGTTATAGTAATTAAAGGGTTAACGCACCCTCCCCTGCTACTCACCCGGGAGGTCGAACCACCCGCCACAGCCCCACTAAACCCACCCTCCACCCATTGATTGGAACAGTAGTATTTCATACCCATATAATACTCAATGGTCAACCTAATACAAATCATTAAGACCAAAAATACACAATAATAAAAGAAATACACAAGCACCTAAATACCCCAACAATAAAAGAATTAAAAAGCCTAATCGTACACATGAATAAAAATTATCACCAAAACCGCAAAAGAATACAAATTATGTTATTCCAAAACATAACAATACAATTAAATAAACACCTATCTAACCAATTCAAGAAATATAAGCACTAGCCAACAAATCAATTAAATAAATAAAACCACTAGCCAAAAAAACTATTAATGAGTGTTCACCACAAACAGGACGGGACCGCAGGGCTGAGGTGGGGATGTTAGAATACACCGACCAACAACCGCGCAACCGCGTCCGGATTGCAGCATCATAGTCGTGTAGCTGGGTCAGGGTAGTGGAGGTCAGGATAGTCGTAATACTCACCGTGGTCTACAATTGGAGAAGTTGGATGGTCGTTGTGCGTAGCCGGGGTCCAGGAGTAGAGAGGTCAGAATGGTTGTGTGCGTAGCCGAGATCCAGGGGTCAGAGGAGGTCTCTACCGGGTTAAAGCTGAGGTGAAAGGTAGAAGATATCAAGCAGAATGCACAGAGCAACAGCAGGGAAGCAGGATGCTTGAGGCAACCACTTCGTACATAAACACAAGTTTATGCTCAGCCAATTTGCCTAGGGGCTGGCTGAGCATATAAAGCCTAGGGAGGCAATGGGAAGGCTGCAGGCAGTGAGTCATCACACATAGACTGTGTACTGATAGGCAGGGGGAGTGTATCCCAGCTCTGGAGTAATGAATGAAGTTAGCATTAACCCCTCAAGTGTTTCTGGTCATGCGATGCCACGTGTATTGGAGACAGGAGCATCCTCCGTTGTGCCACAGGAGGCGGTGCGGGGGCAGAGCCTAGGTCCGGTGCCGGCAGGAGTAATGCGGCACTCGCGTGCAGTTCACGTGCGAGGGGCTTCCCCCAATGTGTCACGGGACGAATCACGGGGGTGGGACCGAGTTCCAATCCTCACAGCCTATATGTATCCGGGAATCCAACCTGATTCCCGGGTACATTTTTGGGGTATCCAGCAACTCTGGACCCCAACTAGCTAGACACATTCTGACAAGACTTTCTCCATATACCCCCCCTTGAAACTCATAGCCAAGCAATCTCTGCTAGCTGGCACTTCTGGAAAGGTAAAAACACATACATTCTTTATTGTCGCATAATTTTACAACAAGCATGTACTGTACAATCGCTGAGCCCAAGAGCTGACACTCCCGAACCCAAATACAGCTCAACCCCCTTATAACGCTGTGCTTGGGGTCCAAAGAATCACATCGCGCTATAAGCGGATCGCGTTAGAAATAATGCACAATTGTATGCATTGTACAATAAGTTATTTAAGATACCAATAATCGTGTTGTAAAGTATTCATAAATACAAAAATTGGGAGCCAGGCTTGCATCGCGTTATAAGCAGATTCGCGTTGTAACGGATCGCGTTATAACGGGGTTGAGCTGTATATGGATCAGAGGTAACCAAACGGATTTAACCTTTATTGTGAGCCTGGTTACCCCCTCACCGTCACACCGAAGGTAACAACGTTTTTAACTTAAAGTTTCAAAATGTCTCACGTTTTGTGAGCTCAATATTCCTGTCACCACCCCTCCAATGGGGCAAAATGTGTTCTATCCCCGTGAATTTTAATCCAGTGGGATTTCCTTGATGGTGTATGAGGACATTTTTCGACAGATAATGTGTGGTAACCTTCCTCCTGATATTACCCACATGCTCCAGTACTCTTACTTTTATGGGTCTCGTGGTTTTACCCACTTACTGTAGCCCGGAAAGGACATTCGAGGCGATAGATAACGTGGTCTGTCTGACAGCTTAAATGTTTGGTGATCTGGAATCTCTTTGGTGACATTTGCGGAATTTTTTTTTTATCTGTAGCGCTAAAATTGCATGCCTTGCATGTAGTGTATACATAAAATCCCTTTACCTACAGTAACCAATTATTAATGGGTTCTTTCGTTTTGAATAAAGCACTAAGTGCAAGTGTTTTTTTTTTTTAATACAGTATTACAGTAGCTCTTCTAAATCTCACATTAGGGTTTTCTGGAACAAATTCTCCAAGAACATTTTTCACAATGTGCCAATGCCTTTTAATACAGGCATACCCCGCTTTAAGGACACTCACTTTAAGTACACTCAAAAGTATGTACATGTCGCCCAATAGGCAAATGGCAGCTCACGCATGCGCCTGTCAACACGTCCTGAACAGCAATACCGGCTCCCTACCTGTACCGAAGCTGTGTGCAAGCGGGGAGACTATAGAGCCTGTTACACATGTGTTATTTACATCAGTTATGTATGTATATGACGATTGCAGTACCGTGCATGCATCAATAAGTGGAAAAAAGGTAGTGCTTCACTTTAAGTACATTTTCGCTTTACATACATGCTCCGGTCCCATTGCGTACGTTAATGCGGGGTATGCTGTAATATTCGTTCTTTTATCTGCTTTCCTGTTATAATTAGTAATAAATGCAAAGTTAAAATCTCCCTTTCCAGATTTACTTTTTGACTTTTTTTGTTTTTATCAGATAATTCCTATCCATAAGAGGAGCTTTGTTTATAGCATCCTTGGCATTGTTAGATCCATATTCCCTTTCCAGAAACCTCTTGTGGAGAAATTCAGATTGTTCGTTAAAAACATCTAGCTCTGTACAATTTCACCTCACTCTCCTAAATTGTCCATGAGGGACATTCCGGATCCACCCTGGATGGTCAACAAAAAGCAACAGGACTGGCACTTATAACAGTGTAGTTAAACCCTTTACACAATAAGTGGAATTAAGGATACGCAATAATATGCTGATAGTGACTCCCAGTGGTGGATGGTGAAAATACACTCGAGCTACAAGACAGTGGAAATTCCATAGAAAGAATATATAATAAAGGTAAAATACAGCAAACAACGCCCCACTCAACCTTCATTAGAAAAGAGTCTTCTTTTTTTCTTAGATAAAGAACGGGATGAGGGAGCGGGAAACGTTATATGCAAAAAAATCAGTGAGGGAAAAATATAGTGTAATACTGTTGATAAAATTTGCAGATACAGTGGTGTTACTCTTCAACCATTATACTCACATAAGTATGAATAAATAAAGCGTGTCACGAAAGGGGTTGAGCAGCCGAGCTAAGAAGCTGTGCAGCCAGAGAGCTCCTGAGCGACAGGCACCAAAAACGCCCTGCAAAGCCCTAAAAACCCACACAAATAAAGAAAAAAAGGTACACAGGTGGGGGAGACTCTCACCGCGCCCCACAAAGCCCCCCCGAGGCGACTCGAATGGGCAGTGAGCGCGGAGGCGCAAAAGTGTACCGGAGCCCCAGACACGTCCACCAAGATGGCCGCCGCACGCGAGTGAAAGCTCCGATCAGGCGGGTAAACCGCACGGGAACTAGAGCGGCGAAGGTAAGAGGAGAAGTGGAGGGGGCCCTGACTAACGGGAGCCCTAACCAAGCCAGGCAGCCAAGGCACAAAGACGGGGGGAGTGAAGTGAGGAGTGGCGGCCATATAGACCCAGTACACACTGCAGGATTGCTAGCAGTGGTGTGCTGGCCCCCACACCCCTGCCCCCACACCCCTGCCCCCACACCTGAACTAACTCAGAGTAGCCCTGACCAAGAGGGGGAGCACCTGAGAGTGACTAACCCAACAAGAATCTGCAGCAGGCAGCCAAAAGGAGCCCAAAAGCAAAGACTCACAAAACATACCCCTCATTCAAGATGGCCGCTAGGACCCCCTGACTAGAGGGTGGGAGGGCAGGAGGGAGACAAAAAAAATAACCAATCTGCAGGAGAGGACCAAGAAGGGAGCCCAGAGGTTAAAACCTAAATAAGAGGCCTGGGAGATACCCCACTGCTCAATAGACTGTAAACCACGGGCACCACCTGAGCACTAAAGCCCGAAACCGGAAGCTGCACACGAACACATGCACACCCCCTTCTTCCCCCCCCTCCGCCTACCTCCAACGAAATGCTAAAGAACCAGGGTCGATGTACTTAGACCCATGCACTAACAAAATGTCCAAGTGAAGGGATGCAACTGTGGTACTGAGATAAGCCCAGCGAAGGTACAAGATTTACTCTGAGTTTCTATAACCTAACACAGACAAATAAAGCATAAAAAGAAAGATTGAGGACTGACATATGCGCACACCCTCCAGCTGAGCGCCAACGACATGGCTCCTCCCAGAAAGTCAGGGAGACCAGAAGCCTCCACGTTCTTCACGAAAAGAAGAGCAACACCTTCACTAACAGGCAAAGGTAAAGCAGCCCAAGACCCAAAGGAAACGGACTCGGGCTCAGACGCAGAGCAAAACCCAGACATCAGAAACGAGCTAAAAGCCTGGGTCAAAGAAATAAAGCAGACGTTTCACGAGGAGCTGCAAAGCGCAATGCAGAGCCTCCACACCAGGGTCGTGGAGGTGGAAGAACGAACAACAGGATTGGAGGTAGCCATGGAGGCGGTCACCGAAAAGCAAGTGGAGGCAGACGGAGAAATATCCTAAATAAAAGAACAGATTGCCCGACTCCAGGATGCCCAAGAAGAGGCAGAGAACAGATCACGAAGGCACAATCTCAGAATCCGTAACATCCCAGAGTCAGTCCCCAATGAGGAAATCAAGCCCTACCTCAACAGATTATTCCAGAGTATCCTCCCTGAAGCGCCCAACACCAAGCTCGAACTGGACAGAGCCCACAGAGTATGCAGACCGAAAGAATTCGAAAACAGAGGACCCAGAGATACAATTACAAGGCTCCACTATTATACCATCAAAGAGGAAATATTCAACAAAGTCAGAAACCTAGACAAGATCACCTTTGAAAATGCAGAACTACAGATCTTCACAGACCTCGCACCAACAACACTCGCCAGAAGACGGGAACTCAGAGAAATCACAAGCTACCTGAGAAGAAAGGATGTCAGGTACAGATGGAAACAAAAAGAAAACAGCGCACAACGCCAAATAACAAAAAGAAAACAGCGCACAACGCCTCCAAGCCTCACACAAGGGAAAGCAAGCCACCTTAAGAACCCCAGAGGACGGACCGAAATTCATATCCGCGCTGGGCCTAGAGATTCCAGAGGAATTAAAGAGCGGCACAACGAAGACACACCCGCAACCGAGGCAAGACAGGTGGTCCAGAGTGCCAAGGAATCCGAGATAACTTACCATGCCCCAAACACTGAGGCTTGACAATCTGAACTTGGCAAAGCTCTGAGAGCATAGGAGAGACAGGCTCATCCCACTTGGTGCCCCTACCCCGGACTCTCCATGCCAGTTCAAATGGAGAGCCGCGAGCAGCGGGGGACACGAGGGAGAGAAACAGAGAGTAGAACAGTTAAACTACTCCTAGAAGCACTAATAAGCCATTATTATTCCTCTAAAGACTCTGTTTAGTTTAACTAACAATGTCATTGTGTTCCACTCCACGTTATGATTGCCCCAAAAGTTTGACTGTTATGTTTTATCCCTTTATGTATGTGTTCTAGTTTCAGTTTGTCTCGCTAGAAAGGAAGGTCATTCAATAAGCCAGACCACCGACGTGGGTCCAAGCAGAGACGCTGACTGTATATGCTCGCAACCTTTCAGACTGCAAGTACCACATTGCTCCCTACACACACCGCTCACTTTTTCTTGACTCTGCATGTCCCAAACACCCCAAAAGCAGAGTCATAGGCCCAAAGCAACAGAGGGCCCTACCCCATACCAGGTTAAACCCCCCAAGGTTATTTTAGTTCTACCCCACACCCCTCACCATTCCACCCCAATCGATATACACATGTATACAACCAAATTGACACAATCAAAAAACAAGCTAAAATAAGATCTAGACAACCCGCAAACCCCCACAGGACACCCAATAACAAAAAGATGCCCGTAGCGATTATCTACGCAAAATATCTTCCACAAGTACATGGCTAAATTACTAAAACTAAACACCCAGAATGTAAAGGGACTAAACTCACCCATGAAAAGGAGACTACTGTTTAGGGATCTCAAAGCTAGGCAAAGTGACATACATATGATCCAGGAAACACATCTAAATAGAGAAGATACTGCCCGGCTAAGAGACAGGAATTTCCACCACATCTTCCACTCACCAGCGACAGACAAAAAATCAGGAGTAGCCATCCTGATTAGAACCAGCGTCCCCTTTGTAGTAGAAAAAATAAAAAGAGATAAGATCGGCAGAATGCTCATTGTCTCAGGAAAACTGGGCACAGCTGAACTAACGGTAGTATGCCTATATGCCCCTAATATCGACCAGGAGAGTTTCATTAACAAGGCCTTCGACATAATAAACCAGAACAAGAAGGGCTACTTAATAATTGGAGGTGATCTAAACACAGTTATAGATTGCACTAAAGACAAGGCGAGACTCACGAGCAAAGAGCACCACTCGAGATTGAGGAGCTCAACTGCCCTTAAACAAAACATAAAAACAAGCGGGCTGGTCGACTCTTGGAGATTAATGAACCCCATAACCAAAGGTTTTATCTTCTACTCGGCCCCGCATAGGTAATACACCCACATTGACTATTTCCTTATATCTAGAGAATTGGCTGGCCGGATAACAAAAGCAGATATAGACAACATAACATGGTCAGACCACGCCCACGACAGGCACACGCTGGCGTATGAACGACCTCCTACTCAGGATCCCAAAAACAGAAACCGCCATGCGAGATTATTTCACACTAAACAACAACG
The DNA here is from genome assembly GCF_040206685.1 of Ascaphus truei. NCBI lineage: Eukaryota > Metazoa > Chordata > Amphibia > Anura > Ascaphidae > Ascaphus > Ascaphus truei. The sequence goes on from NC_134483.1 coordinate 245,148,547, forward strand.
GCCAAGTCAGCGACTGCACTCTGTGGGCAGCGCACAAAGCCACGCTAAGGGGCAAGGTAATCAGCATCGCCTCTTAAAGGAAAAGAGAGAAAATAAAGAGGATAAACAGCCTCAATAATAGTATTAGCAATAACGAAGAGATTTATCAACAAAATCCAACTGATACCGTTAGAGCCACGATTGATAAGGATAGATCAGAACTTAAAGGTATACTGATAGAAGACACTGAGAAAGCGATGAGGTGGACAAATCAGACCTTTTATGAAAAAGGCAACAAAGCAGATAGACAACTGGCGGCCAAACTCCGAAATAAAACAGCGAGCCTTAATATATGTAGCATTAAAACCAACCAAAATAATTTAACTTACAACCCAGCCGAAATTAACAAAGAGTTCGTTCAATATTACAGAGACCTATACAACCTAACAAACCCAGGCCGAGATAACAGGGAGCTAGAAACAAAACTAGATGAATACATAAAAGGATCAAAATTAACCAAACTAGATAAATCTGAATCAGCCCATTTAGGAGCCCCAATAAAATTCGAGGAGGTATCAGCAGCTATTAAATCCCTCAAGAACTCTAAAGCCCCGGGCCCAGACGGGTTCACTAACTTCTATTACAAGAAATTTGAAAACATACTGAAACCATACCTAGCCCGATGGTTCAACAAGATTCTAGATGGTGAAGCCCCACCGAAAGAATCCCTAGAAGCCTCCATTATCGTCATACTAAAGGAAGGGAAAGATCCTGCGCTATGTTCTAGCTATAGGCCCATCTCTCTGATCAACACAGACATAAAACTATTCGCCAAAATTTTGGCAACTAGATTGAACCGAGTACTAAACACCCTGATCCACCCGGACCAGGTGGGGTTCACCCCAGAACGACAAGCTTCCGATAACATTCGGAGAATAATTAATATCATTCACAACAGTAATGCGAACCAACGTCCCACCCTGGTCCTGGGGCTAGATGCCGAGAAGGCTTTTGACCGAGTGGACTGGTCGTTTATGTTTCGAGTTTTCAGGGAGATGGGCATACACGAAAAATTCATTATGGGCATTAAAGCGCTATACTCCAACCCAATAGCTACAGTACGTACCTCAGGCTACACCTCAGCACCATTTAAAGTCTCTAACGGAACTAGACAGGGATGCTGACTCTCACCTATGCTGTTTGCCATGTGCATTGAAGTATTAGCATCAAGGATCAGAGAGAACCAGGGGATAGAGGGAGTGCTGATAGAAACAATACATATAAAGTGTCCTTATTCGCGGACGACACTCTACTTTCCCTGACCAACCCAGAAACTTCTCTAAAAATCCTATTTGATACATTAGACGAATTTGGCAAACTATAAATTTCAAAGTGAACCACACTAAATCAGAGGCTATAGGTTTCACATACCTAGAGAAACAGAAAGTGCACTAAAGAAACTATTCCCAATAAAATGGATGCCTGACAAAATGAGATATCTAGGAGTGTACATTACTAGACAGTACGATGACATCTATAGAGAAAACTACCCAAACCTTATTAAAAGCCTGAAAAAAGATCTAGAGGCCTGGTCAAGATATCAGATATCCTGGTCAGGCAAGATTATTTCAGTAAAAATGAACTTGTTACCCAGAATACTCTATCTATTCCAAGTGCTCCCAGTAACCGTCCCAACCTATGTAATAAGAGACCTGGAAAGAGCGATAACTAAATTCATCTGGAATGGGAGAAAACCCAGAATCAAGAAAAAATTGATGGTGCTCCCTCTGACCCGGGGAGGTCTGGGTCAACCAGACATAGCTAAATACTACGAAGCAGCCAAACTAAGCCCAATAATTTATTGGTCCGCAGCTCCAGGAAAAACACAGTGGGTGGACATAGAGAGGTCGGAAGCTGGGTACGAGGAACTCGCATCTCTCCTATGGGTAAATACAGCAAATAGACAGCCAAGCTATAGGAATCATCCAGTCTTATTACACTCCTTGAATATCTGGGACAAAAACTGCAAACACAAGCTGATCTCCTCCATCCCATCGCCCCTAACACCAATCAGATCCAACCCCGAATTCACCCCAGCGCACAATTCGAACATTTTTAAACAATGGGACGAGAAAGGACTATCCAAGCTAGGAGACATGCAAAGTGGAGGCAAGATTAAATCATTTATGGGGATAAGAGAGGAATATGATATTTCAAGTGTACAAATATTCCAATATATGCAGTTGGCCCACTTCGTTGCCTCGATACAGCCCAGAGACACCTGGAACAGACCACTCACAAATTTTGAGAGTCTGTTCCAAAGGGGACACTACATATGTAGAAGCACATGCACACCGCTGGTAGGTGCTGGAGGGGGGTACTTATCTGCCGGTGCGCTGTATCCAGGGAGGTCCAGACATCCCAGAGGTACTTGAGCAAAGGTCCAACGTTTCGGCAAATAGATTGCCTTTATCAAGGAGAGGGCCCTCTCCTTGATAAAGGCAATCTATTTGCCGAAACGTTGGACCTTTGGTGGCACAATAAACTGCACCTTTAGTAAGACCGTGTGCCTGCTTCCATTCCTTTGCCCAAAGGGGACACTACAACAGGGGGGCGATTGCCCAATTTTATCAGACACTTTTGAAACAAAATGAAGGCCAAACAAGCAAAAACATATCGGACTGGGAACGCGATATTGGGAACCCCTTAGAAGAAGAGGACTGGGAAGAAATATATGAAAGGATAGCCAGGGCCTCTCGGTGCTCAACAATCAGGGAAACAAATCTGAAAGTCCTACACAGATGGTACTATACCCCAGCGCGCCTCCACTCTTTTTTCCCACTAACCTCCCCTATGTGCTGGCGTAACTGCGGCCAAATAGGCACATTTAAGCACATATGGTGGTCTTGCCCTAAGATAATTCTTTTCTGGGGGAGAATCAGGCGGCTAATAGAAGGGGTAACAGGCCTGGACCTACCCTGGGACATAGAAACAGTGCTCCTACTAAAACCCAACGAGGTCCTAGAGAAAAAAATAGGCTACTTGATAACACAGATCCTATCAGCAGCCAAAACACTAATAGCAAAACACTGGAAGCAGAACGACCCCCCCTCTATCACTGAGGTATTACACAAGATAAACTATATAATGACAATGGAGAGACTCACAAGCCTGATTCATGACCGGCACCACACCTTCCTGACAACATGGGACCCGTGGGAGACATACATTTGGAAAAATCCAATAGGCTCGACGAATTAAGGAAATTTTTTACTGGGTAAACTGACTTAGCTCCGATTAAGGATGTTTCATGTGTATTTGAATGTACGCTTCCTGCGAGGAGCGCATGACAGGTGATACCCTACTACCCCTCCCCCCACACCCTCTTATTTTCTGTACCCACTCCCCACCCCTCCCCCCTCTTTTGTTTTCCCCTTTGTTTTCAGTTTGGAAATAAACAATAAAAAATACAAGTTTAAAAAAATAAAGCGTGTCACACTCAATACTCTGGTGTGCAGAAAACGGTCTGATGCTGCATGTAGTGACTTCGTAGGTAGAACGCTGTGTGGGTATGCTAAGTTAGAAGACAGGAGACCACCATAGCACAGACTATCTGAACATCATTTAATAAATCTTTAAAAACCTCAAAAATGTGCACTTACAATTAGTGCAGTTTGTCAAGGCACATAAAATAAATCAAGGAGCGACGTCGATCTCACCGCCCCTCTCGCACAGATGAACGCCAGTGGGCGGGTGCTGCTTCCTATTGCGGCCGCAGGGAAACAGCAGCTGCACTCCACGGGCTCTCGCTCAGTGTCACTCCTTCCACTCTCCTCCTGGATTCTACGTGTTTCGCTTGATAGAACAAGCTTTGTCACAAATCCTAATACCCTACACAGCTAGCAGCACTTTAAGAGTAATGAGTGGTTCCTTTGTCTAGCACTTTATATTAGTAGTATGGATTTATAATCCAGTTGAATCTGTAGTCTTTTTATATGTTATTATCTACAAATTGTTTTTAACAATAAGAGATTTTTTAAATAAGACATTTTTATGTCTGATTAATATCATTGTTTAGTATTACCCTTGTGCATTCTTTATATGGTGCAATGATTGGTTGTGCATAGAAGAGGCTTTTGACATAAACTCGCTTTATGTAATTTCTATGTTTGGTTACAAGTATTCTATTATTAATTTGTATCTGATATCTTGTATCCTCTATGCTATTCGTCTGAACATGCACGTCAGAACAACATGGAGCTCATCCGCAAGAAAAAAAGAAAACACCAAAATCATTGCTTCGTTTATTAGATTTTCTAGTTTTTATTGATGAGTTTGAATAGTCGAGTCTTTTCATGTATTGCTTTTGTCTGTATATATTTGTTGAGTCCAATTATTGTTTGATTGGAACTTCTGCTGCTATTTTTTATTATATCATGAGATGAAGGCTTGTATTGTTTATGGCAACTAGCTTGTAATCAATAGAATAACAATACCATTAGCATCTGTATGCTGTATTAATCATAGGCCTTTTTGTTGTATGTACTTGTTACATTTTAATGTTTGTCATGACCAATTAATCATGTGAGGGTTTGTCATTTGGGCACCAGAGCAGATATCAAGGCATCTGTAGCGTCAAACATTGGCTGATGCTATTGGTTCCTATTAATTACTTACCTAATAGACAGGTGTTATTGCTGCTGCTCCGGACCAATGAGGAACCACTCATTACTCTAAAAGTGCTGCTAGCTGTGTAGGGTATTAGGACTCCTGACGAAGCTTGTTCTATCAAGCGAAACGCGTAGAATCCAGGAGGAGAGTGGAAGGAGTGACACTGAGCGAGAGAGAGCCCTGTGGAGTGCAGCTGCTGTTTCCCTGCGGCCACAATAGGAAGCAGCACCCGCCCACCGGCGTTCATTGAGCATATCTGTGAAAGAGGGGTAGCGAGATTGACGTCGCTCCATGATTTATTTTATGTACCTTGTCAAATTGCATTAATTGTGAGTGCACATTTTTGAGGTTTGAAAACATTACTTTATTAAATGATGTTCGGATAGTCTGCGCTGTGGTGTTCTCCTGATGTTTCCCGCTCCCTTATCCTGTTCGATATCCATCCTGGATGATAACAGCTTGATTGTAATAGATAGTTTATTTCTGTCTACAGTTTGAAGAAAGTCTTGGTCTTGATTTTATCGTCTTCTACATAGATATTGAGATCTAAAAAGTCTACCTGTTTTAAACTATAGTTCAGATGTGAATCTCAAATTCAAAACATTCTCATTTAATGAGAACCATGTACGCAGTAAGTAGTGTATATTACAAACAATGGTAATAAGTACAACAGGTAAATGACGACATAAGGCTAAAGGAGACCCCCCAAAGATCTTATAATTTAAGTGCTCTGTCTGGAGGCTGACACATTAAGAGTAAAAATTGTATTATTAGAAGTGCAAACGGGAGGTCAAGGTGCATCTGGTTTTCGTAGAAGAAGCGTAAAACATTTAATGAGCTGCTTCTTTTAAGAGGGGAATTATCAGATGGCAAAAATAAAACAAGAAAGGGGCGCATGTATAGCAAATAGGTATTTATATAGTGAAGCATATAATAACAAGTAGCTGAAACATTAAAAACAAAGACTTTGCCTGAGCGTTTGTGTAACTGTGAAGCACAATTAGGGTGGGGGGTGGTTGTCCTACACATGAATCCTTGGGATTTCCTCCTCTGGGTGCCTGGAGTTGGAGCTGCACTGTGTCCCGCTGGAGCGCTGATCCTCTGGGCGGTCTGCTCAAGGGGGTCTACGCTCGTCGCTGGAACTGTGAGTGCTGCGGCTGGCGTTCTTTTGTTTGGTCCTCCACAGCTCGTCCTACACTGCACCGGAGGTGACCACGTGTGCCGGTATCTGGTTTGGTCAGTCAGGGAAACCCCTGGGCTAATACAAAAGAAACAGCGCAAAAGACCTCATAGTGTAGTATGAATAAAAAATTATATTAATATAACAGGTGAGTATTGCACGTACATCAGATAAAATAATTACTGGCAGTACATGTATATGGACATGTTACCAATCAGCCACGAGTGGAATGGGCGATCATCAGGTGGATTATCTCTCCTTCCCGTCTCCTTTAATGGATCTAGGCTGCCGTGGTGTGTGGTATTAACCCGACATCCAGCTGCAGCGGTCCGGTGGAGTTCGTCTACTTCACAGCTGTTGTTTCAGCGAGGCAGGCTCACGGCATCCAGTTTCAGCAGCCCGGTGTAATTTGTCTGCTGCACGGCTGTTAATCCAGCGAGACAAGCTCTCACTCTGTGTCTCTCGGCGTGTGACGTCTAGCAGGATACAAATGCACAGTGGGTAGTGCTAGAGAAGCGTCCTCTTATCCAGGATAAGAGGACGCTTCTCTAGCACTACCCACTGTGTATTTGTATCCTGTATACATCCTTTACTAATCTCCGTTCCCGCCCGCTGCCTCCCTGACCGGCTGAGATCGTGAAGACGCTACCGGATGACGTCATTGATGCGCGCCGGAGCTAGACGTCACACGCCGAGAGACACAGAGTGAGAGCTTGTCTCGCTTGTCTCGCTGGATTAACAGCCGTGCAGCAGACGAATTCCACCGGGCTGCTGAAACTGGATGCCGTGAGCCTGCCTCGCTGAAACAACAGCTGTGAAGTAGACGAACTCCACCGGACCGCTGCAGCTGGATGTCGGGTTAATACCACACACCACGGCAGCCTAGATCCATTAAAGGAGAGGGGAAGGAGAGATAATCCACCTGATGATCGCCCATTCCACTCGTGGCTGATTGGTAACATGTCCATATACATGTATTGCCAGTAATTATTTTATCTGATGTACGTGCAATACTCACCTGTTATATTAATATAATTTTTTATTCATACTACACTATGAGGTCTTTTGCGCTGTTTCTTTTGTATTTGTTCTTCTAGTTGGTCTGTGGAGCCATTCCACGAATACAGCCGCACACCTTCACAAAGTAACAGGTTTATATATATATATTTAATCACTTAATCACTGTTAGATCACACCACCTTGTTCACAATTATTAGAGCGCAGTTCACTCCTTGTTTGTTTCCAAACCCCTGGGCTGTCAGTTTTCCAGTCAATACACAGACGCCCACCAGTCTTTCACTAGAACACCTGCCAAGAGTCACCTAGCACACAAGTTTTCAAATTTCTCTTTCAGGTGGGCTTAGAATATGGAAAGTGAAAGTGCTTGACAAATATCGAGAGGAAGTGTTCCGTAGGTAGGGAGAGATTAGTGATAAAGGTTTAAGACGGGAGATGGCTGTAGATGTAAAACATGCAAAGATGAGACAACCTTAGTTAGAGTGTAAGAGATGAGTAGGTATGTAACGAAAGATCAGAGTTGATATACTGTATAGGGATGCAGAGGAGTATAGAGCCTTAAAAGTAAGGAGGAGAATTTTGTAGCTTATACGGAAATGAATAGGAAGCCAGCAGAGAGAGTGAAGGAGGTCAGAAGCTGGTACGCATCTAGAAGAACATTAATCTCATTTGACTATTTGTATTATTGATCTGTCATAGGAAATCAATTATTAGACTTATTAACAATCCACAAAAGTAGCATATACATCTCATCCCCCTTATAACACTGGGCTTGGGGTCCAAAGAATCACATCGCGTTATAAGCGGATCACGTTAGAAATAAGGTGCAATTGTATGCCTTGTACAATAAAGTATTTAAGATACCAATAATCGTGTTGTAAAGTATTCATAAATACGAAAATTGGGAGCCACGCTTGCATCGCGTTATAAGCGGGTTCACGTTGTAACGGATCGCATGATAACGGGGTTGAGCTGTACATTCTATTTAAGGTTCATGTTTAGATTGTAGTGTATTTAATATAGCAATGATTGATTTATTTTCCTAATAATTTGTTTATTCATTTGTGACAGTTTGTTATTATATATAATAATAGCATGTTCTTGTATAGCGCTGCTAGTTTTAAGAAGCGCTTTGCAGAGACATTTTGCAGGCACAGTTCCCTGCCCTGTGGAGCTTACAATCTAGGTTTTTTGGTGCCTGAGGCACAGGGTGATAAAGTGATTTGAACCAGGTTGCCAGTCAGTGTGTTTACTCACTGAGCCACTCCTTCTCCATATGATACAATAATAATAATTGTACAGCTCTTTTCATTCTCACTTCAAATGTTTGTGTATACGTGACATATCTTTTCCCTTTATTCTATTGGGTTTTTGTAATCCTTTAGAATAGGGAGATATACAGACTAAGGGCCTCATGCAGTAAGCCCCGATAAAATCTCTTCGGCAAGTGTTGCCGATAGGCCTTTTTTTGGCGATTTGCCCTCGCAGTATTCAGTAAGGGCCGAATCCTTCCGATCCCTGCCGAATCACTGCGAAAGCAAAACTGCCGATGAGCCTGTGCCGATACAGCCTGGCTCCCGATAAGCCTTCCGATAGGCCTTTTGTGCCGATAGATGTTTGCAACAGAGAGAGACAAGCCGCTCTCTCAGCGCAAACATCGGCAAAAAATAAAGTATTTATAAACAACTTTTACTCATAGTGTACATGTGCAGGGGGTCTCCGGAGCTGAACCGCATTGGTTTCAGGTCCGGGGACCCCCTGCTTCCCGAGATACAGGTCCCTTTATGAGGTGCCGGTATCCATCACTATTGAAGTAAAAAAATAAATAAAAAATAAAAAAAGACTGAACTGCAGCTTTAAGGGGTTAATTGATATCTGAATGCAATTGCAATGTATTGGCTTTGTTTTGGCTATGTATTTTGTGGGCAAGACAAGGATGTTGCTGGCGATGGAGACTTCTTATTGAGGAGGTCAGTAGTACTTAATTTATTTGAAAATGCTAGTTAATGTTTTTAATAATGGCCAAATAATCTATTATCCCTATCTGGATAATAGTTATTTTGCACATTATTGTACTGTAGGTGTTGGGGCGGGGGTGTATGTATTGAATGTATAGGCCAGGTTTATTTGTTTTACATTCAGGGTTTGTTCTGTGGTTCTGGGTGGGACCTCTGGAGACCACCTGCGGGTCTCCTCGAGTATCTCACGGGTATCAGGCTGGTGGTTCCACGGGTGACACATGCGGGGATGAAGCGGTGGGCTCACATCTGTGGGGGCACCACGGACCCATAGTCTGCGGGGATGAAGCGGTGGCCTCACATCTGTGGGGGCACCGCCGACCCATAGGTGCGGGGATGAAGATGTGTGGTCCCACTTCTGTGGGGGCACCGCGGACCCGTAGTGAGCACTCGTGAGTTCCCGAGACCCCCGTGGGAACCACCAGAGGCACTGCAGACACCTGTGGGTCTGACCCGGGGCTCCCAGACATCCTTGGGCCTACTGTGGGGAACCAATTGTGGCCCACGGTGACCCAAGGAGACCACCTGGGGGCCATGGTGCTGGCGGGACCCACCAGCAGGCCTCCAGAACCTGTTTGAAAAGGGCTGCTGGTACCCTGTAGGTCTGTCAGGTGCCTCGCCAGCCCACCGGGGACTCGCGTGGGGCTGCGTTATGAACCCTGTATGTAAAAGGATAAATCTTATATTTATGGGGGGGCACAGGGGGTGGGTAATGTATTTAATAAATATAATGATGTTTATTATGTATCACTGTATTGTTTTTATTGTGGGTACTGGGGGTGGGGGGGTATGTGGGTAGGCCTCCCTTATGGGTAGTGGGTGAGGGTGGTTAGGCCTCACGGGGTGGGGGGTTAGTGGGGGAGGGTATGTAGGCATCCCGAGTGGTGGGTGAGGGTGGGTTAACCCCTTAATGACTGTAGCGGTTAATAACCGCTATGGTGATTAAGGGGTTAGGGGACATTACATTGGATGTTTTCATTCTTGTGTCTGTTTTGCAGCAGCGGAGGGGGCCATGGCTAGGATGAAGAGGAGGATGGCCTTCCTCGTGGCAGCCAGACATGGGTGGTAAGTGCTATATGTATTTAATGTATTTATTGCTGTTTATGTATTTAAAATGGGAACATTCACTATTATCCCTTTGTGGATAATAGTAATTGTGGCCATTACTATATTGTATACTATACTAGTATTGTATGCTATATTGTATGTGTTTAGACATTAATTTGGGGGGCACATAATTGGTACTGTAGGCCTGCGGGTAACACCCGAGGGCCCCCGCCGGCCTATAGTATCATTGATGTGCATATATGTGTATGTTAGGGGTTGTTGGGTTATATATATATATATATATATACAGCTAAACCCCGTTATAACGCGGGTCTCGGGGTCCACCCCGAGACCACCGCGTTACTAACGGGGTCGCGAGAAAAAAAAATGGCCGCCGCGCTTTAGCGCATATTCATCCCGCGGGACAGGAGATGGGAGCGGGCATGTCCCTCCGCTCCCCGCTTCCCCCTGTCACCGCGGGACAGGCCGCGGGGCAGGAGATGGGAGCGGGGATGTCTCTCCTGTCCCCGCTTCCCCCTGTCACCTCGGGACAGGCCGCGGGGCAGGAGATGGGAGCGGGGATGTCTCTCCTGTCCCCGCTTCCCCCTGTCACCTCGGGACAGGCCGCGGGGCAGGAGATGGGAGCGGGGATGTCCCTCCTGTCCCCGCTTCCCCCTGTCACCTCGGGACAGGCCGCGGGGCAGGAGATGGGAGCGGGGATGTCTCTCCTGTCCCCGCTTCCCCCTGTCACCTCGGGACAGGCCGCGGGGCAGGAGATGGGAGCGGGGATGTCTCTCCTGTCCCCGCTTCCCCCTGTCACCTCGGGACAGGCCGCGGGGCAGGAGATGGGAGCGGGGATGTCCCTCCTGTCCCCGCTTCCCCCTGTCACCTCGGGACAGGCCGCGGGGCAGGAGATGGGAGCGGGGATGTCTCTCCTGTCCCCGCTTCCCCCTGTCACCTCGGGACAGGCCGCGGGGCAGGAGATGGGAGTGGGGATGTCCCCTCAGGTCGCCGCTTACCTCAGAACCATGCTGCCTGCATGGAGGTTGTAGCGGGGGGTTTCTTCTCCCCACCGCTGTCCCCGGTGCTCCCGCTGCCTGCGCGGGAGGAGGGGGGGGAGCGGGTGGTGGTGCTGGTCGCGGCCCGTCTGTGTAGAGTGAGAGAGTGTGTGTGTATGTATATATGGGAGAGAAAGTGTGTGTGTGTATATGGGTGTGTGAGTGTGGGTAAGTGTCTGAGTGTGTGTGTAAGTGTGTGTAAGTGTGTGTGAGTGTGTGTGAGTGTCTGTGAGTGTGTAAGTGTGTGTGAGTGTGTGTGAGTGTGTGTGAGTGTCTGTGAGTGTCTGTGAGTGTCTGTGAGTGTCTAAGTGTGTGTGAGTGTGTGTGAGTGTCTGTGAGTGTGAAAGTGTGTGTGAGTGTGTGTGAGTGTGTGTCTGTGAGTGTCTAAGTGTGTGTAAGTGTGTGTAAGTGTGTGTGAGTGTGTGTGAGTGTCTAAGTGTGTGTAAGTGTGTGTGTGTGTGTGTGTGTGTGTGTGTGTGTGTGAGTGTGTGTGAGTGTCTGTAAGTGTGCGTAAGTGTGCGTGAGTGTGCGTAAGTGTGTGTGAGTGTGCGTGAGTGTGGTCAGTGTGTGTGCAGTGTGTCAGTGTGAGCAATGAGCAGTGTGTGTGCAGTGTGCAGTGTGTGTGCAGTGTGGCAGTGAGCAATGAGCAGTGTGTGTGCAGTGAGTGTGTGCAGTGTGTCAGTGTGAGCAATGGGCAGTGTGTGTGCAGTGTGCAGTGTGTGTGCAGTGTGGCAGTGTGAGCAATGAGCAGTGTGTGTGCAGTGAGTGTGTGCAGTGTGCAAAAAAAAAAATGTAAAAAAATTTTTTTAAAAAAATTTTTTTTTTTTTTTTTTTTTTTTTTTTTAAAAAAAAAACGGGAGCCACGGGAAAACCGCGTTATAACCGAATCGCGGTATAACGAGGCGCGTTATAACGGGGTTTAGCTGTATATATATATATATATATATATATATATATATATATATATATATATATATATATATATATATATTTATATATATATATATATATATTTATTTATATAGAGATATTTATTTATTTATTTATTTAGATATATTTATTTATTTATTTATTTATTTATTTAGTGTGTGCCTGCTGCTGTGTGTGATTATTTTTTATTGTGGGTAGCGGTGGTGGGTGAAGGGGGTATTAGCCACAACGGTGTTTGTTTTGGCCTTGCGGGGGGTAGCGGGAGGGCTTAACCCCTTCATGACCGTAACGGTATTGACTGCTACGGTCGTGAAGGGGTTAAGTGCACCCGCAACCCCCCCGCAAGTCCTAAACTCACACCCAGGGCCAAATACCCCCTTCACCCACCCCCGCTACCCACAATAAAGCGGGCACGGTGGGTTAACCCCTGCATTGCCTTAGCGGTTAGCCGCTAAGGTAATGAAGTGGGCTGTACATGCCTTTTTCCTGCCTCGGATGCATGCCGGGGGGCTCCGGTGCGGGTATCAGCTCCGGAGACCCCCGGCATCAATCACAGACAGGAAAAAGGGCTGATTTTTTCTAAGTGTCGCCCTTGCCAATGCTTCTCCCCCAGCAACTTGCCAACTTTAGTTGGCGGGCTGGATTCCCGATAAACTCTCCAATCTGGGGTGCTGATCAGCACCGAAGAGCTGATCGGGGCTACCTGAATTCAGCCGGGTTCAAAAAGTGCCGATAAGTGGCTTATCGGCAGCCGGCTCCCGATAATTTTTTATCCGGAGGAAAAGTTGCCGATAATTCCCACTTATCGGCACTTACTGAATCGGGAGGGCAAAAAATGCCGAAAAAATCCTTATCGGCGCTTACTGCATAGAGCCCTAAATGTTGATTTTTGTATCCATTTATTATTTGTATACGGGTTTCTTTTATTGCGTCAATGTTTTGCTCTAGTTAATAGTGCTTAATCGCACTTGTGCGATCGGATTGTGAATATTGTGATGTTCTGTGTTAATAAAGTTTTCAGATTCAATGTTCTGACTAATACGCACTGACGTCACCGTTCCCGCCTCATTTTGACATCTCATGAAGGAGAGGGGATTGGTGGCAATGGCGCGGTTAGGAGGTATTTAAACACTCCTATAAGTACCCTATTTTGACAAAGTGCTTCGGCGTGAAACTCGTAGGTGTGGGCTGTTTTCCCTTGTGTTAGGAATGTGAGCACACAGCGCCACAGGCGGAGCTCACGGCTCTTCCCTTACACTGCTCAGACCTTTCCGCTACAACCACGCAAGCCCCCTTCAGCTGCATCACTTACCCCTCGGCATGGTGGGACACTTCACGGGGTACTTCCTCCACGCTCTACGCCGCAGCCGTCGGCGCAGAATCGCCGCTCCGCGCACATGCGCGCACCCAACGTTGCTTCCTCTCATGTGCACGTCGGACTTACAGTACAGCGCACACACAGCCCCTGAACTTATCCCCGCTCAGGCTCCGCCCCCAAACACCGCACGGTTACAATCTGGCTCTTGCTGAGTGTCACCTGGGCTCTAAGAACAGCAGCCAATGCGCTGAAGCTCCCTGGGATCCTCCAGGCACGCCCCCTCTCCTGGTTGGCTGTTCCAGCTTTATATATCCTTCTGTTCTGTGCTTCCTCGCTCGTCATAGTTTTTGCATGGGTGATTCAAAGTGCTTGTTCTTTGATTCTCTCGGTTTTGACGCGGCTTGGCAGACTTCCCCCTTTGGCTCTCGCCTTCGGATTGTTCCTGTTTACGTACCTTCTGGCTCCCTACAACCACGGCTCTCACCTCGATCCTTCCATACTTCTCCTACTCCTGATCTCGCAACGGCAACGATCATTCTTCTGGAAAAAAACGGTACCGGCAAGAATTCACGCAATACTCCCTATCTGGCCTGGCACCATCTAATAACAGAACCCGGACATGTCCCTCGCTCTGTCGGTGTGTGTATTCATACCTGCCACCTCAGTTCTAGGGACAGGTCTGGTCTGCGGGCTACTCCGGCGTAACACCTTGTATGTCTTTCATGATTCATTAAATTGTTATAGTGTTTTATCTATGGGAACGCTCTCTAATCATTTTTCTGCATAGAAGTTGTGCTCTGCTTTTTCTCCTCCATTCTTCGTATCCAGTGCTAAGCGGAAGCACACCCAGTACCCCAGGACAAGTGGGTCATCATACCAGGATGCTGCACCTACACGTGAGTCCTAGGTTATCGCCCACATATACTACTCAAGGTATTACCTGTCTAATATTGCTTTGGTCTGGACACCAGAATGTGTTAAATCCTTACCACAGTGCTTAGTGGGATTTTTTCCAGCAATTACGTCAGACACCGGGAATTGTTTATCACTATTCATGTGTATATTCTACAAAAATACCTGTAGGGGTACTTTATTGCGGACTATTGTTCTTTGAAACTATATATAGCGATATCTGCCTTTGTTTTTTAGAGCACCACACAGGTTTTTATTATATCAGTTCTTATGTTGCGAGGTAGCTCATACAAGCAGTTTCATACATCTTGGATTAGAGAGTGCGTTCAATACAATTAGTTTTTTGTTGTTCACTATACAATAATTATACACATTTTTTCTACATAAGTGGAAATGGATCTCAACACAACAGAAAGTGAGAATGAAACAGAAAATCCAGTACAATACGCTTTTTATTGCTCAGATAACTATAAAACGAGTGAGAAAGGCTGAACAAGTATTCAACAACATCCTAGAAACTAATTGTGAGGACTTATCAGATTTGAAAATACAATTCTCTAAATTAGAGAAGTATCTGTCATCCGATGTATGCATCTGGTGGGACATAGTAACCCTACAAAACTATGTGAAATCAGAAAGAATTCCAAGATTTAATTTTCCCAAGATTTAAGATTTCTCCAGTTTAATGGAGAAAGAAATAAAGCTGAAAAAACAGGTAAAATTTGAGAAAGACAGACAGGACTATATCAGAAATCAAGGCAAAAAATATATACCTTTTAGGAAATTTAATTCCTCTACTGTCACGCTGTTCTGCCCGTAGACCAGGTTAACCCCCTATACTGAGGTGGAGAGTGAGTAACCACGCACCCGCAGCAGAGGGAGCTTGCTCGGAGTGTGGATTGGGTTGCGTGGGCTTGGCCAGGGGTGCCAGGGTAGATAGGGTACTTGAAACAAGAGAAAAGTGATGCATCCAAATTGGTCAAAGTTCCTCAATAATAATACACTATCACCCAGTCTTTTCACTGCAGCAGATGAGAACAAATCCCCTTTACCAAAAGGAATGTTCACATGCACTAATTGTAAAGCGTGTGCTTCAATAAATCAGGGTAAAACTTTCACCTCTACAGTCACGAGATTGACGTATAACGTCCCCTGCTTTATTAACTGCAACTCCACGTTTATAATATATTTACTCAAATGTGGATGTGGACGCCAGTACGTGGGGAGGACCACTAGAAAACTAAAGATTAGAATCCTAGAACATCTCCGATTGATTAAGAATAAAGATCTAAATCACCCTGTACCAAAACATTTCTCTAATTGTCCGCATGGTAATGCCAATCGTTGTACAGTACAAGGCATTGAACACATTCCCGCCTCCCCCAGAGGAGGAGATAGAGTTAAGATGCTAGATAGACGGGAATCTTACTGGATTTTTACTCTGAGGACTAGGGAACCCTTTGGCATGAACATTGATTGGGATATAAGTCATTTTCTAAACTAATTAAAACAATTTGTATTTTGGGTTTTTTCATATAGATAGGTCCACATTATTACTGTTCAGTATTTTTATGTAACAATGCACTTTGTATTATTTTTTATGCACTGATGCACTCTTTTTTATTTATTATTTTTTATTCTTTCAGAAATAATATTATGGACATAGACTAATTCATTAATTAAAATTGTCATTAACCCTCAATACTTATATATATTTGTTCTAATTTTTCTCTTCCTGTTTTGCTTTCCCAATCTTTGTTCATGCTTTTCTATTCAATATGAAAGTAGGTTAGCTACCATCACATATTCCATGAATATATTTGAATATTAATATATCATTAGGTCTAGGGTCAACTCATAAATAAGTGACTTATATAAGAAGCATCTTATGTTGTCCACTAAAGTGATTAGCTAGGACTATATTCTTATGTATATGCATTTGGTTATAATAATTATTCTATATTTTGCACTTGAATTGTGGTCATGTTCAGTCCACGATCCACAAACTACCAAGTATCACCTACACAGGCATAGTTCATTATGAACCTAATGGGGGCCATTTATAGCACTTAGCTGTAAATTTATTAGAGTAATATCATGCCCCATACATACTACAAATACCCACTGTCTATGCCTGTGTTGATCTACTGCTATTATAGTATTGAAATGTGTTTTTAACTCTGTTTTTTTATCTTATTGTACATTGTTGTTAATAAAGTTTGTTTTAGGAAAAAAAAGAGAAAAAAAGACAGTCAGATAACATTACCATACCACCTGACTGGCCCAGCCAATGGCTGTGTACGCCGCGTCACCGCGACCCGTTGCGACGCGGGACGATGACGTCACACCCGGCAGCGCGAGGCACAGTACAGGTGAGTATAAATCACGCAGTTTTATACTTGTTTGTCACATTGATAAAGTGCCTCATGCACGAAACGCGTAGGTGCGTTCGTGTGGCTTTGCTGTTCCCCTGCTGCACCACCCTGCAATAAACCTGACCTGTTATTCAGCTGAGTGCTCACTTTGTATTTTTTCCGGTCTCATTGGGAGTTGGAAATTGAGGCAGTGCAACGCATCTTCACCTATCTTCCTGCTAGATAGGGTACTTGCGAGATCCGGGTGTAGAGAAGATGCCATAGTAGGTTCCAAGGGTAGAGGGTAACGGAGTTCCGGGTAGTAGGGGTCCAAGTGCCATGTTCAAGGGGTATGAGAGGTAAGCGTAGTCGAGTGGAAGCTGAGGTCGGGGAGCCACAGAGGGTAGGTAGACGAGCCGGATCGATAACGAAGCTGGAACACAGAGAGAGAGAGCAAGGCACAGAATCCAACAGCACTAGGTAGATGAACTATCCAGAGCGCTGTTGGAGAGGAATCACAGGGGTAATAAAGTGAGGAGGACCAATGAGAGGAGGGGGCAGGGCACAGGCAAGCCCAGGAACCCTTTGTGATAGAGCAGGGGTTAATGTCCGGGTTTGTTGCAGGTGCACAGTATGAGGGTGTGAGACTAGGAGCTGAGACGGCCGGAGGGTGGAGCTACACTGCTTGTTCAGTGAATAAATTAAGTCGTGTGGCGCGCCCCCTGTAAGGGAAGCGGGTGCGCGTCCAGCAGAGACGTTGGCGGCGTGTGGGAGAGCCGCGGGGGGCGGAGGGCCGGACCGCAATGCAGAGCGGGGGCGGAGGAGACCGCAGCCAGTGGGAGAGGTAGGGAAGGGCCACGCCAAGGGCGGCATGTGCCCAGACTCCTGACAGTACCCCCCCCTCGAGGATCGGACTCAGGATGATCCATCCAAGGCTGTGGGGAAACTTGTGATGAAAGCGTCTGAGCAACACAGGAGCATGAATTTGGTCCACCGGAACCCAGGATCGTTCTTCCTGACCATACCCCTTCCAATGTACCAGGAATTGTAAATGACCTCTGGAAAAACGGGAATCCAGGATGACCTGAACCTCAAACTCAGGTTGTCCTTGTATGGAGATGGGTTTAGGCTTACGATCTTTGGACGAAAAGTGGGTGATCTGGATGTAGGGTTTGAGCAACGAAACGTGGAATGCTGTGGGTATATTCATGGTCGGAGGAAGTCGTAAGCGATACGTGACTGGGTTGATCCGCTCGAGAATCTCGAAGGGTCCCAGGAATTTGGGTGCCAATTTCAGGGTGTGAGTTTTCAGGTGGATGTTCTTGGCAGAGAGCCACACCTTACTCCCAGGTTTGAATTCCGGTGCGTCTTGACGATGCCGATCGGCTTGAAGTTTGTACCTTTGAGAAGCATCAGCGAGAGTAGAGTGAATTCTCTTCCAGGAGTCTTGAGGAACGGATATCCGAAAGTCGGCTGCTGGTACCCCTGAGGAAATACTAGAGATGGGAAGACAAGCGGGGTGAAAACCATAGTTCGCAAAAAATGGGGATACTTGGATAGATTCATTCTTATGTGAATTGATCGCAAATTCTGCCCAGGGTAGTAAATCAGTCCAATCATCGAGGGTCTCGGATATAAAACATCTTAGGTATTGCTCCAGATTTTGGTTCATCCTCTCAGTCTGCCCACTGGTTTGCGGGTGATAACCAAAGGAGAAGTAGAGAGAGATACCGAGTGATTTGGAGAAGGCACGCCAAAATTTAGAGACAAACTGAGAACCCCTATCGGAGACAATGGACGTGGGAATACCGTGGAGTCAAAGGACTTCTTTGGCGAAAACGTCCGCCAGAACAGGAGAAGAAGGAAGAGCTTTGAGAGGGACGAAGTGTGCCTGTTTCGTGACCCGGTCCACAATGACGAGAATGGTGGTCATACCTTTGGAGGGTGGAAGTTCAACTATAAAGTCCATGGAAATGTGTGTCCATGGATGTTCGGGGATAGGTAACGGAAGTAGAAGAACTGAAGGCTTGTGTCGAGCGGTCTTATTTTGGGCGCATATTGAGCAGGCACTAGTGAACTCCTGAACCTCTCTACCCATGTTAGGCCACCAGAAGGTTCTTCGGATGATATCCAGAGTTTTCTTTAAACCGGGATGCCCCGCAGTCCTAGAAGAGTGCCCCCACTACAGAATTTTCCACCGGAATTGCGGCGATCCGTACAAAGTACCGCCCGGAATTTCTAAGCCCCTGGGAATTTGAGATTGAGCCTTGATAATCTTGTCCAGGATATCAAAAGAAGTCGCGGAAATGATGAATTTGGATGGTAGAATGATCTCGGGAATCTCTTCCGCTCTCTCTTCCGGGGAGAATTGCCGAGACAGGGCATTGTCCTTAACATTCTTGGTACTGGGTATATAGGATAGAACATAATTAAATCTCGAGAAGAATAGTGTCCATCGGGCCTGCCGCGACCCCAAGCGGCGAGCTCCTTCTATATATAAAAGGTTTTTGTGATCCGTAAGGATGGAAATGGGTACCCGGGTACCCTCAAGCAGGTGTCGCCATTCTAGAAGAGCCATTTTGATGGCCAAAAGCTCCCTGTTCCCAACATCAGAGTTTTTCTCGGCCGGAGAAAATGTCTTCGAGAAAAAAATCCGCATGGGTGTAATGTGTCTTGAGGTCCCGTTCTTTGAGAGAGTACCGCACCGGCTCCATACTCGGAAGGATGAAAGGGAGGGAGGTGTCTAGGTGCCGTAGGATAGATGCAGAAACGAAGGTACATTTGAGGGTCTCGAAAGCAGAGATAGCCTCGGCCGGCCAAATGGGAGGGTCAGCTCCTTTCTTTGTGAGATCAGTAATGGGGACCACTATGGAGGAGAAACCACGGATGAACTTCCTATAGTAATTGGAGAATCCGAGAAAGCATTGACTGGCTTTTAGCGTACCGGGCTGGGGCCATTCCATTATGGGCTTCAGTTTCTCGGGATCCATGCTGAAACCCTTGTCAGAGATAATGTAACCTAAGAAGGCTGTGGACTTCTGATGGAACAGACATTTCTCTAATTTAGCATAGGATGGTTAAGGCGAAGACGAGCGAGGACGAGCCTAGTGTGTTGTACATGTTCTTGAAGGATTTTAGAAAAGATAAGGATGTCATCTAGATAGATGATCACGAAGACATTAAGTACGTCTCGGAAGACCTCATTCATAAAGTCCTGGAACACGGCTGGGGCATTGCAAAGGACAAAGGGCTTGACAATGTACTCATAATGCCCGCTGCGGGTGTTAAATGCGGTCTTCCACTCGTCCCCCTCTCAAATGCAGATGAGATTGTACGCCCCCGAACTTAGATCAAGCTTAGAAAAAATGGTGGATCCTTGCAGTCTATCAAACAACTCAGAGATGAGAGGAAGCGGGTAGCGATTTTTGACCGTTATGCGGTTGAGGCCCCTGAAATCAATACAAGGTCGAGTGTACCGTCTTTCTTTTTGATGAAGAAGAACCCCGCGCCGGCAGGGGAGGTAGAATGCTGTATAAAACCTTTCTGGAGGTTCTCCTGGATGTAGTCCACCATGGCAGTG
This sequence comes from Ascaphus truei, assembly GCF_040206685.1. Classification (NCBI taxonomy): domain Eukaryota; kingdom Metazoa; phylum Chordata; class Amphibia; order Anura; family Ascaphidae; genus Ascaphus; species Ascaphus truei. The sequence continues at coordinate 245,168,611 of NC_134483.1, forward strand.
GTCTCAGGAACAGACAGAGGATATGTCTTGGATTTGGGCAAGATTGCCCCTGGGAGCAGATTGATGGGGCAGTCGTAAGGGCGATGCGGAGATAAGAGGTCGGAGTAGGTCTTACTGAAGACGTCTTGGAAATCAGCGTATACCTCAGGAAGAGGAGAGGGATGAGTAAGAGGTATCTCCACCCCAGCAAGAAGGGTAGTGGAACGGACTTGTTCCGAGGGATTCTGCCACTGGATGGGTACTTGATCTGTCCAATCAATGCACGGGTTATGCCTCTGTAACCAGGGCAGGCCGAGGATAACTTGGACCACCGGGGAGTAAAAAACATCGAACGAGAGACGTTCGCAATGACCATCCTTAGTAGACAAAATAAGTAGTGGAGTCTCCAGCGAGATGCAGGCCGGCTTTAAAGGGCGCCCATGAATGGCCTCTAATCCTATGGGAGACCTCTTCTCAACCAGGGTAATTTTATTCAGAATAGCGAAACTCTGGTCAATGAAATTTCCTCCCGATCCCGAGTCGAAGAACGCAGAGGTGGACACATGGAAATCCGTACCCTCTAGGGTAACCGGTAACATTATCCTCTTGGGCAATTCTGTCTTGGAAAGGGGGCGAGAAGAAACCATACCAAGGGAGAACCCCACATTACTCATTGGGTATCCTCGTTTCCCGGCTTCAAAGGGCATACACGTATCAGATGTTCTGAGGACCCACAGTAAAAGCAAAGGCCCTCGTTCCTTCGACGAGACCTCTCCGCACCCCGAAGTTGCTGACTGCCAATCTGCATTGGTTCGGAAGTATCTGGAGGAGGTAAGATAGCCGGAGGGTTCCTGAAAGGCATAGAAGGAGGAGGAAAGGAAACAGGAGTGAGAAACCGGGGACGCTGGCGTTCGTGACATCTCTGTAGCAGACGCTGGTCTACCCGTATACACTGGGAAAATCAATCCCTCCAGAGTCTCCGGCCAGGGTTGCGTCGCGAGTTCATCCTTCACCGGCTCGGACAGTCCCTGCCAGAAAACAGCAACCAGAGCCTCTTCGTTCCACCGTACCTCCGCTGGGATGGTCCGAAATTCCAAGGCGTATTTCGCTACGGATCTACGACCCTGAGACAGGTATATCAAGGAAGAGGCAGCCGAATCTGAGTGGGATGGGGTGTCGAACACCTGTTGAAGTTCCCTCTTGAAGCGGGGGTAAACAGTGGTAAATTCCGGCCGTACGTCCCAGATAGGGGAGGCCCAGGACAAGGCGCTTCCTGTCAAAAGAGAAAAAATGTAGCCCACCTTGGAGCGGTCCATGGTGAAGTGACTAGGGGACAATTCGAATTGGATTTCACATTGCGTCAGGAAGCCTCGACACGCCTGGGGGTCTCCGGAGTATGGTTTGGGTGCAGGAATCTTTGGTTCCACGGCGGTAGCCCCTTCACGGATGGTGGGGTTAAGCGCGGGGTGCGTGGTACTCTGGGAGGATTCTTCTGGAGGGTTAGGTTAGAAAGTTGCTGCGGGGTGGCTACTTGGTCTCCTAAAGTCTGACAGTGTTGTGTCAGAGCCGTCAGTATTTGATTATATGACAACAGCTCTGCATAATGTCATGCTGTTCTGCCCGCAGACCAGGTTAACCCCCTATACTGAGGTGGAGAGTGAGTAACCACGCACCTGCAGCAGAGGGAGCGTGCCCGGTATGTGGATTGGGTTGCATGGGCTTGGCCAGGGGTACCAGGGTAGATAGGGTACTTGCCAGATCCGGGTGTAGAGAAGATGCCGTAGTAGGTTCCAAAGCCAAGGGTCGAGGGTAACGGAGTTACGGGTAGTAGGGGTCCAAGTACCGTGTTCAAGGGGTACGAGAGGTAAGCGTAATCGAGTGGAAGCCGAGGTCGGGGAGCCAGAGAGGGTAGGTAGACGAGCCGGATCGATAACGAAGCTGGAACACAGAGAGAGAGCAAGGCACAGAATCCAACAGCACTAGGTAGATGAACTATGCAGAGCGCTGTTGGAGAGGAATCACAGGGGTAATAAAGTGAGGAGGACCAATGAGAGGAAGGGGCAGGGCAGAGGCAAGCCCAGGAACCCATTGTGATAGGGCAGGGGTTAATGTCCGGGTTTGTTGCAGGTGCACAGTATGAGGGTGGGAGACTGGGAGCTGAGACAGCCGGAGGGTGGAGCTACACTGCTTGTGCAGTGAATAAATTAAGTCGTGTGGCGCGCCCCCTGTAAGGGAAGCGGGCGCGCGTCCAGCAGAGACGTTGGCGGCGTGTGGGAGAGCCGCGGGGGGCGGAGGGCCGGACCGCAATGCAGAGCGGGGGCGGAGGAGACCGCAGCCAGCGGGAGAGGTAGGGAAGGGCCGCGCCGAGGGTGGCGTGTGCCCAGACTCCTGACATCTACTCCACATAAACCTAATAAATCTAAGGGACAAAAACAGAAGTCTATGTTAAAAAAGAACATTTATTTTTCTCCACTCGTTGAGTGGGGAGTCTGATCTCTCTGATTGTGATCTTTTTTTCCAAAGCCACGTCATCCCATTACACAGGAACACAGGATCGTGACCATCGGAATGAACAACGCGGGGTATACCATGACAGAGGACATCAAAGCCAAGATGGACATAGAGGTAAAGAATATGATACAAGAACCTATTTTGGATCTTCAAAAAAACAGGGGAATGCAAACGGACAAGGAAAAGCCAGAAGAGAAGGTATCAAAAATCCTCAGAAGAGGAAAAATAACTTTAAAATTATGAAACTGGAATCATCAACCTCTCTGAGGCTACCCTTACCCAGGCCAAACTTTCAGTGCTCAATAAGGGGTTACAATTTGCACCAGACACCAATTTCAAATTGTTTGATACGGTTGTAGATCTGAACAGATATATGCGCAAATTAACCTTGAAAAGATTTTTTGATCAAAATGGTATTGCTAATCACCTTGATTTTGTTAATGAGGATATTCCAAACGGTGACCACCTATGGTGACTGATATGATTCTCCCTCTGTTATTGACAATTGTGCACAATTCAGCTCTAAGGAGCATTGCTGGTTGCAAGACATGAATGACCTTATAGATGAACATACTATGTATCCCTCTCTAACAAGTTCCTCTCTGTGCATGACTTATCTCTCACTCCCTGCTTCTCTTTGCTATAATTGAGACCTGGCTCACTCAGTCTGACTCTGCTCTGGAAGCTGCCCTCTCCTACGCTGGCCTTTCCTTTTCCCACACTCCGCACCCTGATGGCAGGGGTGGAGGCGTGGGGCTCCAGCTCTCCTCTCTCTGTCGTTACCGAACCCTTCCTATTCCCCCCCTCTCTTGCTTTTCCCTCCTTTGAGGTTCACACTGTTCAGATCGTCTCTCCTCTCCCTGTCCACGTGGCGGTCATCTATCGCCCACCTACCTCTACTCATCCCCCTTCTGCCTTTCTCTCTCACTTTGAATTCTGTCTCTCTTTCTTTCTCTCCTCAGACTCCCTGTTCTTCTCCTTGGGGACTTCAATTGCCACATTGATGACCCCTCTCTCCCTTGGGCTTCCCGCTTTCTTTCTCTAACCTCTTGTTTTGACCTTCAACAATGGACTGCAGACAGCACCCACAAGGATGGCCACTACTTAGACCTGGTTTTCACTAAAAACTTCTCTCTCTCCGATTTCTCCATTTCCCCTTTTCCTCTCTCTGGCCATCACCTCATCTCATTCTCTCTATCTCGGTTCTCCACCTCCGTCTACCCCCCGGTTTTGCAGAAACCTGCGCTCTATTCACTTACCTGACTTTGAGTCCACTTTACACTTCTCCCTCTCCTCTCTCAGCTCAGCTACAGACCCTGACAACCTGGTCAGGAACTACAACTCTGCCTTGTCCTCCTCTCTTGATGTACATGCCCCGCTTTCTCTCTGCCGCACTCGCCCCTCTAACCCTAGACCCTGGTTAAATTCCCACACGCGCATGCTGCGTTCCTCCACTCGATCCTCTGAACGTCTCTGGAGGAAATCTCATACTCTCGCAGACTTCCTTCACTACAAATTTATGCTATCCTGTTTCAACTCTGTCCTCTCGCAAGCTAAACAAGCCTACTTTTCTTCACTAATCAACATGCACAAGTCTAACCCACGCTGACTGTTCTCTGTCTTTGATTCTCTACTCAAACCACCCTCAGCTGCCTCTCCTTCCTCCATCTCCGCTCAGGACTTTGCTGACTATTTTAAGGAAAAGGTGGAATCCATACGTCAGAACATCCCCTCTGTTTCTTCCTCCCATCCTATACCTCTTCCTAACTCTCCTCCTGCCTTCCTTGACTCTTTTTCCACTGTCTCTGAGGAGGATGTGTCGCCTCTTCTCCCTCTACCACTTGCCCTCTTGACCCCATTCCCTCCCGTCTCCTAAAACCTCTTGCTACTACTATAATCCCTACGCTCACACACATTTTTAACTCCTCCCTCTGCTCTGGAACCTTTCCATCCTCCTTCAAACATGCAACAGTCATACCATTACTCAAAAAGAGCAAGCTTGACCCTACCTGTCTTCTAACTATCGACCTGTCTCCCTCCTGCCTCTTGCCTCTAAACTCCTTGAACGTCTTGTATTCTCTCGCTTGCTCCATTTTCTCAACACCTACTCTGTCCTAGACCCTCTACAAACTGGCTTCCACACTGCTCACTCCACGGAAACAGCCCTCACTAAAATAACTGACGACCTCCATGCTGCCAAAGACAGAGGTCATTACACTCTGCTCATATTACTCGACCTCTCTGCAGCATTTGACACCGTGGACCACCCTCTTCTCCTTCACATTCTCCATACTCTTGGTATTCGGAACAAAGCTATATCCTGGATCTCATCCTACCTCTCCCATCGTACTTTCAGTGTCTCTCTGCTAACACCTCCTCCTCCTCTATTGATCTCTCTGTGGAGGTACCCCAGGGCTCTGTCCTGGGACCTCTTCTCTTTTCTCTATATACACTCTCTCTAGGTGACCTATTAACATCTTTTGGGTTTAATTATCACCTCTATGCTGACGACACACAAATATACTTTTCAACACCCGACCTTACACCTGCTGTACAAACCAAAGTTTCTGAATGTCTCTCTGCTAGATCATCCTGGATGGCCCTCCGCTGCCTTAAACTCAACATGGCTAAAACAGATCTCCTCATACTACTTCCTCCCAAACCTGGCCCTACTACCTCCTTCCACATTACTGTTGGAATTACGATCATTCACCCAGTAGCCCAAGCACGCTGCCTAGGGGTCACACTCGACTCCTCTCTCACATTCGCCCCTCACATTCAAAACATTTCTAAAACCTGTCGCTTTTTCCTCCGCAATATAACTAAGATACACCCTTTCCTCTGTTGCTCGACTGCTAAAACTCTGATTCAGGCCCTCATTCTCTCCCGTCTTGATTACTGTAACATCCTGCTGTACGGCATTCCTGCGTCTCACCTGTCTCCCCTACAATCTATCCTAAACGCTGCTGCCAGAATCACTCTACTCTTTCCTAGATCTGTCTCAGCATCTCCCCTCCTGAAATCCCTTTCCTGGCTTCCGATCAAATCCCGCATCTCACACTCCATTCTCCTCCTCACTTTTAAAGCTTTACACTCTTCTGCCCCTCCTTACATCTCAGCCCTAATTTCTCGTTATGCACCATCCAGACTCTTGCGTTCTTCTTAAGGATGTCTTCTTTCTACCCCCTTTGTATCTAAAGCCCTCTCCCGCCTTAAACCTTTTTCACTGACTGCTCCACACCTCTGGAATGCCCTTCCCCTCAGTACCCAACTAGCACCCTCTCTATCAACCTTTAAGACCCAACTTAAGACACACTTGCTTAAAGAAGCATATGAATAGCACTGTGAATATTTTGAACACATGATACATAAAGCTTGGCCCCCTGCAGTTGCACTTACCAGAACTCCCTCCTACTGTCTCTGTACGTTCTCCCTACCTACCAATTAGACTATAAGCTCCTCGGGGCAGGGACTCCTCTTCCTTAATGTTACTTTTATGTCTAAAGCACTTTTTCCCATGATCTGTTATTTATATTATCTGTTATTTATTTGATTACCACGTGTATTACTACTGTGAAGCGCTATGTACATTAATGGTGCTATATAAATAAAGACATACAATACAATATAATACTGATACCATAGAAATTTCTTCCTTCTTGGGCAGACAAGGCTCAGGGTTTAAGAATAAGTCAGTATTCTATCCAACGCATATGAAAGGCAACTGTCTTGCAACTTTTGAAAAAATAATTGAAAGGGAGCTATCCTTTCTTTCTAAGGGTTATACATTTAATACATTTCCATTAAGACATAAGTTTGATCATCTAACAGTTGTGTAAAAAACGGCACTACAATCACTTAGATCTAATAACTCCTTGGTAATAAAGGGGGCTGACAAAGGATAAGCCATTGTAGTTCAGAGCAAAATAGACTATAAAAAAAGAGGCGCTTCCTCTGCTGAATGATGCCTCTTATTTAGTACTACGAGGTGATCCTACCACCCCCTTTCTCAAGGAGTTCAGAACCCTTTTTTGAAGAAAGATCCATTTTAGGAGTCCTAGACAACAAAGAATTGGAGTTTCTCTTTGAGGCTTATCCTATTATCCCGATTTTTCACCATCTCCCAAAGATCCATAAGACATTGGCACAATTGGACTCTGTCAAATGGGAGAGAAAATATATCTGGGTGACCCTTGACATGACATCTTTGCACACGGTCATAGCACATCAACATGGGATGGCAGTTGTCCGGTTTTATTTGGAACACTCTAATTTATCACCAGCACAGAGCACTTTTATTTTAGATGCCATACTGTACACTTTTTGTTAACTCACAATTACATTTTGTTTGATGGGGTTTTCTATCTCCAAACACGTGGAACCACCATGGGTACCAGCTTTGCCCCCTCCTACTCCAATCTTTTTCTAGGCTGGTGGGAGTCGGTCCAGGTGTTTGGAGAAGGAAACCCCTTCAGACAATTTATCACTTTTTATAAACGATTTATAGATGATTTTATTTTAATTTGGAATGGTGATATAAACACAGTTTTATTATTTATTGATTATCTTAATACTAATCTAAATCTCCACTTCACTTATAATTACGACCTTCACCATACTCATTATTTTTTGAGGATTTTCTCAAACAGTCTAGACTAGAGACTTGCTAGCCAGATTTGACGCAAAAGGTTATTTACCCAATGATTTAAAGAGATCTTTTGAGGAAGTGAATAGTATGGATAAGATTTCATTATTAAAGTACAAACAAAGCAACAGGAAACTCCAATTCAGAAACTCCAATGTTCATAACACAGTATAATGTACAAGTTTGATATAAAATCATTCATCAATTGCAATACCACATTCGTAATTTATCTATTAAAATGTGGATGTGGTAAGCAATATGTGGGACGTACCACAAGGGCCTTAAAGGTCCGAATAATGGATCACCTATGTCTCATTATAAAAAGTGATCTTACCAATTATAACGGGTGCTCTAATGACAAACAGGACAGAACCACGAGGCTGAGGTGGGGATTTAGAATACACCAACCTCCAGCCACGAGACTGAAGTAGAATAGTGTTGATACTCGCCATGGTCTAGGGTTGGAGATGTAGAATAGTCGATGTGCGTGGTCAAGGTGTAGAGATGGTGGGAGTCCAGGTACAAGCTAAAGTCATGGATAAGAGAAGGCGGGGGTCCAGGTACAAGCTGAAGTCGTGAATAAGAGAAGGCGGGTGTCCAGGTACAAGCCGAGATCAAGGATACTAGGAGACAAGACAAGGTTAGCAGAATTGCAAAGGCAAAGCAGGACACGGCAAGCTGAGTGCTTGTGGCTAGCACTTCGTCTCAGGTTAGGACTACTATGCTCAACCGATTTGGAGCAAGGTGAGCATATAAAGGACTGTAAGCCAATCAGGGGAAAGGCACAAGGCTGAATGTGATGATTGCCTCTTGATAGCAGAACCAATCCACGCTGAGTTGTACGGCTGATTGCCATCCACCCACTCAATTGTCAGGGGGCGGAGTAAGCACTGCAGGTGAAGTAGATGAGATGGTTATCCTGCTGTCAGTGTTAACTCCTGGTTGAGTCCTTTGCCTGACATCAGTAGAATGATGCCTACGAACAATCCTGTCAGCGTGAAGCACGTCACGGGGCATGCCATGGAGGCGGGACCTAAGCCTGATCCTCACAGTACCCCCCCCCCCCCCCTCCCTTCAGAAGCAACCTCCGGGCGCTTCAAGGATGGCTTGGAGGGATACCTCCGGTGGAAGGCCTGGACTAGCCTAGAGGCATGTAGTTGGCCTCTGGAAAGCCAGGAATGCTCTTCAGGGCGAAACCCCTCCAGTGGACCAGGTACTGGAGCTTCCCTCTGTTTACCGTGGAATTCAGGATGGTCTGAACATCAAATTCCTGTTGTCCTTTGTCACGGGAGACCGGGCCTTTTACCGGGATCATTCACTTAGCAAAACAGGATAAGTGAAATAAATTGAAATGTAAAGGCATACACAGTGGAACACAAAATACATGAGAAGGCACACTTACTGGGGGTCTGGGCTACAAAACTAGACTTGTTGAAATGAACGCAAAAAACAAAGTCTTTAGTTGACCGGGACTCAGTCCGAAATGTCCTGGGACGCAAATCATCATGAAGTTCCTGACGCCACCGCTCTCTTTCCTCCGGAGGTCCTGAAAGCAATTTACTGGGAATTAGCTCCAATCGTCCTGGAACTAAATTCAGCTTGCATTCACAGTTGCAACTGCTACGGTCCTTGTGACAGGGTAAATTAAAGCCACCAGCTATATGCCTGCCAGACCTATGTTTAGTCTGCAGTTCAGCAGTGACTAGGTTAACTTCAGCTGGGAACCTCAGGACAATTAGTTGGATCCCAGCTGCCTAATCAAGGTGTGTTAAAACCCCAGGCTGTAGACACATGGGGGCTGGCTGTTCAGGAGAGAGGAGATTACTGATAGAAGGTCTGTCTATTGTATGCTATCTGAAACAGGAAAATCCCCTGAAACTCTGGAGAGAGAACAGCTTGATACAAGGTCTGTTAGCAAAGTACATGGTTTATGAACTGTCTGTCTCCTGCATAGAAAAGAGTAGCTGCCTTATTTTGACTCTGTCTACTAAAGAGAAACTGTTTTGTCTGCTGAAGAAAAAGAAATGTTTCTTTTGTTTGCTGATGAAAAGCTATTTTTGTTTTGTGTGCTGTATAAAGTAAGGCTAAATAAATAAGCCTTATCCAAAGAACCTGCATGTGTAGTTGCATATACCCTGCAACAGTCCTTTTTGAGAACTTGGACCCAAAAAGCTGGACTAAGAAAATATTCTGCCTTGAAATTTCTGAATGTAAGGATTCTGCTTGATCCGTGCCGGGTTTTGCTGCCAGTTCATTGTTTCCAAACTGTATGCCCTTTCTACTCAATTTGGCCATTTTGGTTACTGGCAGTCTGGTATATAAAGCTGCCCTTCCTGGTGGGAGTCGCCGAGCAAAGTTCTGTGTTTCTGCAGCTCCTGTCGGTCTTTGCTGTCGCCCTTTCCGTTACCTGTTTGGATTCCTTGTTGCTGACCCTGGACCGTGACCCCGACCTCTCTGCCATCCACCTGCCCTGACCCTTTGCCTGTTGCCTGGACTTTGCACCACTGCCGCCTGCCCTGACCTTTTGCCTGTCCCCTGGACTTCGCACCATTGCCTCCAGCCCTGACCCCTGCTTCCATACCGACTACAAATACTTTTACAGGACTCTGTCCCAGTGCTCGGGTCGGTTTATTTACATCCCTACCTCAGCCCTGCGGGTCCGCCTCTTGATTTAAGACAAATACCGTCATATTTTGTTTGGCCAAACACGGACCCCGCTGAGGTAGCGTGAGCGGTATCTCTCCAAGGTGAACTACTTGGAGATCATGAGACAAACCTCGTCCAGCAAAACCAACAGCTGTCACTCATTTCTAGCCAGCTTCAGGACATTATCACCCTGCTTGATACATTCCAGGTGGGTTCTACCCCTGCACTGCCATTGCTGGCATTGTCCCCAACGCCAGCTCTGTCATCCCCTATGCCCAGGGAACCACAGATCCCGACGCCTCTGTTATGTGCAGAGGATTTTTGAATCAGTGTTCGATCCAGTTCGAACTCCAGCCATCCATGTTCTGCACCCATCGTTCCAGGGTAGCATACATAATTTCCCTACTAACAGCCGAGGCTTTGGCCTGGGCCTCCCCTCTCTGGGGGGGAAGGAATCCCCACTGATTGACAACGCTGCTGACTTTCTCCAAGCATACAAAAAAGTTTTGGATGCTCCCGGTCGAGGGGTCCTCTGCTTCTGTTATGATCCTACAAATCTGGCAAGGAACCTGCACTGTGGGCCAGTGTGCCATTGAATTCCGTACCCTTGCTGCAGAGACGGGCTGGAACAATGAAGCTCTACAGTCAGCATTTTGGCAATGGCTCTCTGAGCATTTAAAGGACGAACTGACCTGCCGGGACACCCTTAAAGATCTGGATGAATTGATTGCCCTCTGTATCAGAATAAATCTCCGGTTGCGTGAACGGCAGACCGAGCGAGACCATCCTTCAAAAACTCTTAATAATTCGGCCTGTTCCCCACTTCAATACTCCTGTTCCAGCACCTGTCCTAGATGAGGAACTGATGCAATTAGGTGATTTCAAATTACCGGAGCAAGAGAGAACTAGGAGACGTGAAAGAGGGCTATGTCTGTATTGTGGGCTCAAAAGGTAATCTTGCCCGTAAATGTCCTAAATCAGGGAAACCCCAGTGCCCTGTGAAGATAGAGGAATATTCTCTCGGCATTTCTTCTATTCCTTCTCCAACCCAACCTGCACGGCTCCTTCACGTATTTGCGGAACTCACACCATTCCCCTCTGCACTAGGGAAACCCCGGTAGCAGTAGGGGCCATTGATAGCTGACCTCTGATACCTGGGACCATCACCCTCGAAACTAAGCCTTTGCTGGTGTTGCTGGGGGCCCTCCACAAGGAGACACTTTCTTCTATGTTATTTGCTCTTCCTCTACTCCAGTGGTCCTTGGCCTTCCCTGGTTGCGGCACCATAACCCCAAGATCGATTGGGTGACCAGTCAAGTGACAGCCTGGAGACAACATTGCCATGAATATTGTTTTTCGAGGTCTTGTACCATTTCCGGGGTCGACCACCCACTGAGACTTCTTCGTCATGCCCTCCAGTTTTTTACCAGGATTTTGCCGATGCATTAGACAAAAAACAAGCAGAGGAGTTACCGCCACATCGATCTCACGTTTGTACCATCGACCTGCTTCCAGGGGCCAACCCCTCTTGAGGTCGCACTTACCCCCTTTCATTACCCACCCTCTCCTCATTAACACCCCTTTCCTCGTTACCCACCCTCACCTTGTTACCCCCTTACCGAACCAGAAATCAAGGCAGATCCCTTTCCTGTTCCCACCTGTTTGTGAACCCACGCATCCGTGGATTTTGTCGTGGAATTGATGCCCTCCAGGGGTATGACTACCATACTGGTCGTTGTCGATCGATTTACACATCAAGCCCATTTTGTTCCACTCAGGAAGCTACCTACAGCCTCCAAACTTTCTGAAATATTTATTAAGGAGATATTTCGCCTTCATGGAGTTCCGACGGTTATGGTCTCAGACCATGGATCCCAATTCGTCTCAAGATTCTGGAAGGCCTTCTATCAAAGAATGGGCATCTCCCTTCATTTTTCTTCTTCCTACCATCCCCAGTCCAATGGACTCACAGAAGGGGCTGGCCAGTCTCTGGAGCAATTCCTGCGATGTTTTGCATCTGAACTACAGGATGACGGGATTGATCTGCTCCCGTGGGCCGAGTTTTCCAGCAATTCTCTACTGGAATCTCTGTTCTTTAGTGCCTATGGGTACCATCCTCCTTCCCTTCCTTCTTCCAGTCCTCTCTCCGGAGTTCCGGCAGTGGATAATAAAATCCAAGAACTCCAATTACTCTGGAAGAAGATCCAGGCCAATCTTGCCAAAGCTGCCCTCCAGCAAGAGACGCAGGTGGATAAAAGTCAACGTCCATCCCCCCCCCAGTGTCACAATGTGCTCACCACAAACAAGGCATGACCGCAGGGCCGAGGTGGGGATGGATATAAACACCACCCACAGCCGCATGGACACGTCTGGAGTGTAGTTTGGTCAGGGTTGGAGAGGTACGGATAGTCAATATACTTGCCGGGTTCTGCGTTGGAGAGGTACGGATCGTTGAAGGTACTGTTAGCCGAGCTCCGGGTTGGAGAGAGAAGAATAGTCGTTTGTACGTTGTCGAGGTCAGGGTTGGAGAGGTGCAGATTGTCATAGATAGCCGGGGTCAGGAGTACAGAAGAGCGGAGTCCAAAACAAGCTGGGTCGATAACAGAGAGCTGTGAAAAAGAGGATAAGACAAGAGTGTAAGCCTAGGAAGCAATGAACACAACGAAACATTGAATTATGCTCAGTCAATTTGCCAGTACAGCAGCTGAGCATAAGTAGGAGCGAGCAACCAATGAGAAACCAGCAGCGTGGAGGTGCGTCAGCAGCGAGGGACGTGGTTGGTGAATCTGGAGCCGGGATCAGGTGGAATGATGATTCCTGACAAAGTCTGAGGAGGCAGGACCCGTGCGCGCCAAAGCACGCCGCTTGCGCACCAAAACGCACCCCTGACGTCGGTGCGAGGACGCAAGCCAGAAGAAGAGGCATTAAGCCTGGAGCAGGGTGCACGCACGTGGGCACCTCCAACGGAGTGGTCCCCGAAGGAGTGGCGTCCCCACTGGCAGCGGTAGCGGGGAAGGTGGGAGCCCTGGCAGTGAGCAGAGGTAAGTGGGGAATGTGCCGAAAGTGGCGTGACTCTCCGATCCTTACACCCAGGGCTCTGGTCAGTTTATTTACATCCCTACTTCAGCCCTGCATGTCCACCTCATGATTTGAGACGAGCACAGTCACACTGAAGCTGGCTCGCTGCTATTTCACCAAGAGCATCTTTTGGTCGTTTCAAATTTGCTGCTGATGTTCTGGCGCTTTAAATCTGATCATCGTATTGGCTGAGGGATTCTTAGAGTATTTAAGAGTTTATTTATGAAATACTACAACCAATCCAAGCGTGGGAAACTTCCTACCAGCTGTGATGGTGCCCGTCTCAAATCAGGAAGCAGACCCGCAGGGCTGAGGTAGGGATACAAATAAACCGACCCGGGCCCAGGGACAGAGTCCTGTAAGAGTATCCATAGTCGGTATGGAAGCAGGGGTCAGGGCTGGTGGCAGAGTTGCAAAGTCCAGGAGACAGGAGGAGGTCAGGGCAGGCGGAAGGCAGCAAGGTTGGGGTCACCGTCTGGGGTCAGCAACAGGAAATCAAAACAGGCAAGAGGGTAAGGACTGGTGCTGTGATATCCCTGACAAAGCCATCTAATGGTGAAACGCGTAGGAGGAGCATAGGGTTTATGCTTTCATTTGGTGCAGCGGAGCAAGCAACATAACGTATTGGGCTCCTGGCAGCAGCACCTGCTCTAGGCTTGTTTGCCTGTATATCGGCCAGTACTACTGTGGAGGAGGATCGGAGTGGGCCAGGCACAGCCCAGAGACAACCAGGAAGGGTCTGTGCGTTATAGCTGGAAGTGACGTCAGACCCGGACACCCGGAGGGCTGTGCGGTGCCATTTACCTGTTCAGCATGACCGGAGTGAGATGCGGGATTGGAGTGAGCCATCGGACACCCACGGACCAGCAGTGGATTCAGGGTGAGCACATTGAGTATTGGCTCAGCCCTGGGGTACCCCTCTATACCGACGGTTGCCCGGGCAGTGCACGTTTTTCAGGACTCTGACTTTCCACCGGGATTCTCCCGCCGTTAACCCCTCGGAGACCCATTGAGTACAAATTGCAAAATAGCTTCATTTGCACAGCATCATTTATTTTAACATTGTTGTTGGTTATTTTTATTGTGTTTTTGCTGTTGTCCTTGATTGTGATCTTAAGGACACGATCTAAAATTAAAAGTGTATAGTTTGACCACTATCCCTTTTTGACTGCGCTTCTAACTTTTTTTCTTTCTGCTGTCAAGAGGGTAAGGCGTAACTGCAAAGACCAACAGGAGCTGCAAACGGTAGAACTTTGCTTTGGCGACTCCCTATAGTAACTGCAGCCTTATAAAGCAGGCTGCCAGTACCCAAAATTGCCACCGTGAGCAGAAAGGGCAGGAGAGACAGAAAACCTGGACCGTACTGAAAACCCGGCATGGATCGAGCAGAATCCTTAAAGTACCCTCCTCCTAAGGAGAGACCTCCAGGCGATCTAAGCCAGTATGGCAGGAAATTTCTGATGAAAAGCCCAGACCAGGTTGGAGGCATGGACATCCCTGGATTTGATCCATGAATTTTCCTCAGGTCCATAACCCTTCCAATGGACCAAGTACTGTAGCCCACCACTGGATCTACGGGAATCCAATATTTAGCTTACTTCAAATACCTCCTGGTCATCCACCAATAACGGTTTAGGTGGGGGGAGGGTAGGAGGAGAGGTGTTCTGGACGAACGGCTTGAGGAGGGAGACATGGAACACTGGGGGTATTCTTAAATTATCCAGAAGATCCAGTTTGAATGCCAACGGGTTGACTTGTTTCAAGATTTTATAAGGTCCAATGAATTTGTGCCCGAGTTTGGAGGAAGGTGGTTTCAAGTGGATATTTTTAGTTGCCAGCCAGACCTGATCTTGAAAACGGAGGTGGTGGTCGTCGACATTTATTCGCCTGGTTTTTTTGCTGGAGAGCGGCTTTGTCAGATTGACCTGGATTTTCTTCCAGAGTAACTTGAGTTCTTGGATTTTGTCATCACTACAGGAACTCCGTAGAGGGGACTGAAAAGAGGAAGGGCAGTGGGATAGTACCCGTAGGCACTGAAGATCAGTGATTCTATTGTTGAATCATGCTTCATGGAATTGCAGGAAAACTCGGCCTACGGGAGCAGATCTACCTAGTCGTCCTGTAGCTCAGAAACAAAACAGCGGAGGAATTGTTCCAAGGACTGGTTGGTCTTGTCCGTGAGACCATTGGACTGGTTATGGTGGGAAGAAGATAAATGTAACGTAATACCCATTCTTTGGCAGAAGGCTTTCCAAAATCTAGAGATGAATTGGGATCCGCGATCCGAGACAAATAATTTAGATGAACATGTGGATGTTGACCTAGGATCCTCTGTCTGAGCCTGCGAAATCTGTTGCAGAAGTGATGAAGATACGGCAGAGATGATCTGTGCAGGTGGAATGATGGGTCCCTGCTCTATCTCCTCTGAGCCGTCAGGAGAGAATTGTCGAGATAGAGCATCTGCTTTGATGTTCTTGGATCCTGGATGATAAGAGATCACAAAGTTGAACCGACTGAAGAAGAGAGCCCACCTCGCCTGATGCGTCCCGAGTCTCCTAGCCCCTTCAATGTATTCAAGGTTCTGTTCTTGTGTTATGTAAGGATTGAAATCTGAGAGGTTGTCCCCTCAAGCAAATGTCTCCATTCTTCAAGAGCCATTTTCATAGCCAGAAATTCCCAATTTCCAACATCACAGTTCCTTTTCGCAGTAAAAATTTTTTTAGAAAAGAAGGCACAGGGGTGGAATTTCCCATGGAAATCCTTCCTTTGAGAAAGAACAGCTCCAGCTGCCAGATCAGATGCGTCCACTTCAAGTACAAAGGTTTCGTAGAATCTGGATGGATCAGCACAGTTGAGGAAGAAAAGGCGGACTTGAGCTGCTCGAAGGCCAGAAGAGCCTCAATGGTACATATCTTAGGATTCGCCCCTTTCTTAGTAAGAGCCGTAATGGGTGCACCCACCTTAGAAAAATTCCTGACAAATCGTCGGTAGTAGTTGGCGAACCCAAGGAATCGTTGTATCGGTTTGAGGCCTAACATTAAGGGACAGTCCAGCACTGCCGATACTTTTGCACGATCCATCATGAACCCTGAGAAGAGATGAAATACCCAGAGAAAGAAATTTTCTTCTGTTCGAATTGACACTTCGAGCTTGGCATAGAGGGAGTGGCCCAAAGTCTTTGGAGAACCAATCTAACCTGTGCCCGATGTTTGGTCAAAGAACTGGAAAAGATAAGGACATCGTCCAGATATACCACGAGAAATTGGTCTAGTAAATCCCGGAAAATCTCGTTGATGAAATTTTGAAATACGGCCGGTGAGTTGTATAAGCCAAATGGCATGACTAGATATTCGCAGTGGCCGTCACAGGTATTAAAGACTGTTTTCCACTCTTCAAAGATCCAGTTTAGTGAAGATAGTAGCCTTGCGTAAGCGGTCGAAGAGTTCAGGAATGAGGGGTAGCGGATATCGGTTCTTTACAGTGATTTTATTTAGGCCTCTGAATTCTATACATGGCCTGAGAGAACCGCCTTTTTTGGAAACGAAGAAGAAACCCGCTCCAGTGGGAGAACTTGGCTTGCGAATAAATCCACGCTGAAGGTTCTCTGAAATGTATTCCCGCATAGCTTTGGTTTCTGGTTCTGAAAGGGGATAGGTGCAGCTTCGAGGAGGGATGACCCCTGGGAGTAGGTCAACTGCACAATCATAAAGTTGGTGTGGAGGTAACTACACTACCTGTTTTTTGTTGAATACGTCGGCAAATTCCTGGTAACAAACTGGAAGGCGTGATGCGGAAGTCTCAGAAGGTAGCCGAACCTCGGAGATGGTGTGAGACACCGGAAGAAAAGATCCATGACACTGTTATCTTCAGGCTGTCACTTGATTGGCCTCCCGATCTTTGGGTTGTGGTGCTGCATCCACGGAATTCCTAGAACCAATGGAGTCGAGGGAGAGCAATTGACGTAGAATGATAGTGTCATGCTGCGCTCACCACAAACAGGACGGAAGACCGCGGGGCTGAGGTGGGGATGGAAAGACACCGACCCACAACCACGCAGTCCTGTCCGGAATGCGTAGTCCAAGTCGTACAGCTTCGTAGGGTTGGAGAGGTCAGGGTAGTCAGAGTACTTGCCGTATTTCCGGGTTTGAGAGTGGAGGATGGTAGATTTCCGTAGCCAAGGTCCAGGGTAATAGAAGGTAGAATGGTCAAGGGACGAAGCCAGTGTCAAAGCGCAGGAGAGTGTAGGAATCCAAAGAACAGCCAAGATCAGGACAGGAGAGAACAGACAGGTAAGGCCAAGCAGAGTTAAAGACAACTAAACAGCAGCGGTGAGCACAATGCATAAACAGGAGTTTATGCTCCGCAAGGAATGAGAGACAGGAGCAGGTATATAAGTAGGAAGGATCCAATTACCTTGCAGGGGTGACATCCGGTCCTCCAATGGTGTCTGGAAGGCAATAATCTAAAACAGCCTGCAGGTCAGGCTTCCCTGGTGATTACCCATTTTGCCGGGAAACCCGCGCGCGTGTGCGATGCGCGTCGCAGAGAGCTGACGTCACGTGGATGTGCGGCCGAGTTCCCTCCCTGTGGGAGGCACCGGCGGCTCCTTTCAGAGCGTGCGTGTACCAGCCTGGCAGTGCGTGGGTGCATGGGTCCACCGTGCGACGTGTCAGCTGGGCGGTTTGCGACAGGAGATGCAGCGGATGTTACAGTATCCGCCCCCCTTGAGGGGAGACCTCCGGGTGATCCATGGATGGTTTATTAGGGTGCCTATGGTGGAAGGCATAAATGAGACGGCTGGCATGTACCTGACGATGAGGAACCCACTCTCTCTCTTCCGGGCCATAGCCCTTCCAGTGTACGAGATATTGCAATCCTCCTCTGGACATTCTGGAGTTGAGGATGGTCTGTACCTCGTATTCTTGTTGACCCTCTACCAGTATGGTTTGTGGAGGTTTAGGTTGTCCTTTGGAGGATGAGTCTTGTAGACAGGGTTTTAGAAGGGAGGAGTGAAAGACGGAGGGAATTCTCATATTTTTAGGCAGTTCTAGCCGGTAGGCTACTGGGTTGATCCTTTTACAGTAGTGATGCGGAAAGGTCCGATAAAGCGCGGTGCCAGTTTGGGTGAGGTTACCTTTAAACGAATGTTTTTTGTGGATAACCAGACCCTTTGTCCTACAGAGTACCCTGGGACCTCTCTTCGGTGACTGTCTGCTTGTCTCTTCTGTAGTTTACCAGCGTGCTGTAGGTTAAGATGGATCTTCTGCCATAAGTCTTGTAAGTGGAGGATCCTGTCCTCTGCGGCCGGGACTCCAGACTTCGAGATAAGAGAAGGGAGTGCAGAAGGATGTAAGCCATAGTTGACCATGAACGGTGACTGTTGGGATGATTCATTCCGAAGATTATTATGGGAGAATTCAGCCCACGGGAGAAGTTCTGCCCAGTCGTCTTGAGTATCGGCAACAAAACACCTTAAAAATTGTTCAAGAGACTGATTGGTGCGTTCCGTTTGCCCATTGGTCTGGGGGTGATAGCCTGACAAAAAGTGTAGTGTCACGTCCAGACTCTTACAAAACGCCCTCCAGAACCGGAAGATGAATTGGGATCCTCTGTCAGATACTATGACCAGGGGGGTCCCATTAACCTGAAGATCTCCCTGATGAAAATGTCGGACAACATCGGTGCGGTGGGTAGACCTTTCATAGGGATGAAGTGTGCCTGTTTTGAAAACCTGTCCACCACTACAAGTATGGTATCCATGCCTCCAGATTTAGGCAACTCAACGATAAAGTCCATAGATATGTGTGTCCATGGATGTTCCGGGATGGGTAATGGTTGAAGGAGACCCGCAGGTCTGTTCCGTGCACAAGTAGAGCATGTAGCTACAAAAGCTTGTATGTCTCTCCGCATGTTGGGCCACCAGAACATGAGTTCAATGAACTCGGTAGTTCTTTTGGTGCCAGGATGACCAGCTGTCTTGGACGAATGCCCCCACTCCATGACTCTCCTCTGGTAAAGAAGGGGGGTGAACAAACGATCCTCCGGAACCTTGAGTCCTGCTGAGATGTTGTTCTGAGCCTTGGTAATATCAGACAAGGCACTGAAAGTATTGGCTGCCACAATGCAAGTGGATGGGAGAATGGTCTCCTGCTGTTCCACCTTGTTATCCTCTACCAGGAACTGTCGAGACAAGGCGTCGGTTTTTAGGTTCTTAGACCCTGGGATATAGGAGATAAGGAAATTGAAGCGCGTAAAGAATAATGACCATCTTGCCTGGCGAGACCCGAGTCGCCGTGCTCCCTCAATGTATAGTAGGTTTTTATGGTCTGTTAATATCGTGACTGGCGTTTCCGTGCCCTCCAGTAAGTGTCTCCACTCCTCTAAGACCAATTTGATCGCGAGGAGCTCACGGTTACCCACGTCATAATTCCTTTGGGTGGAATTTTTTTTAGAAAAATACGCACAGGGGTGAAGTGGAGCTTGAGGATTCTTTCTCTGGGAGAGTATAGCACCTGCTCCTACATCGGAGGCGTCAACCTCTAAGGAAAAAGGTAATGAAGGGTCAAGGTGTATTAAGATGGGTGCTGAGGCGAATGCCGTCTTTATCCTCTTGAAGGCCTGGAGAGCTTCGTTAGACCAATTCGTAGGGTCAGCTCCCTTCTGCGTGAGCGTCATGATGGGTGCTACTACCGATGAGAATCCTTGAATGAACCTCCGGTAATAGTTGGCGAAGCCGAGGAACCTTTGGATAGCCTTGAGGGAGAGAGGACAGGGCCATTCGAGTACAGCTTTGACCTTGGTAGGGTCCATAGCGAGACCGGTGTCCGATATGATGTAACCGAGAAAGGAGGTAGATCTTTGGTGGAAATGGCATTTCTCGAGCTTAGCAAACAAGTGGCTCTCTCTTAAGCGCCGTAAGACTTGCTTGATGTGAACCGTATGTTCAGGCATGGATCTGGAAAAAATTAGTATATCGTCCAGGTATACTATCACATGACGGTCCAGAAGGTCTCTAAAGATGTAATGACAAAGTCTTGGAAGACAGCAGGGGCGTTACACAACCCAAACGGCATGACCCGGTACTCGTAGTGCCCGTCGCGAGTATTGAATGTGGTCTTCCATTCGTCTCCTTGTCTGATTCTAACCAGATTATAGGCGCCTCTGAGATCCAGTTTGGTGAAGATCCTTGCTCCTTGGAGTTTGTCAAATAATTCTGCTATCAACGGAAGGGGATAGCATTTATTTATGGTGAGTTTGTTGAGACCGCGATAGTCCATGCAGGGTCTGTGGGTTCCGTCCTTCTTTTTGACAAAGAAAAAGCCTGCCCCAGCAGGTGATGAGGATTTTTGAATGAACCCCCTCTGGAGATTCTCCTGGATATATTGTCTCATAGCCTGGGTCTCAGGTATAGATAATGGGTATGATCCTCCTCTCGGGGGAATGGCGCCGGGTAGAAGATCGATTGGGCAATCGTACGCACGATGTGGCGGAAGTTCCTCTGCCTGGCGTTTGTCGAACACGTCGCGAAAGTCTTCATATATCACCGGCAGCTGTATCCTGTTTGGATCCGTGACCTCCAGACCTGCCACTGCCTTAAGAGCAGACATGAATTGTTCCTAGCAATAGGAACTCCAACGTAGAGGCGTGGACTCTGTCCAGTCGATGACCGGATTGTGGATCCGGAGCCACGGTAGTCCCAGAATAATGTCCGTGGAGGGAGTGTGGATAACATCCAGTGTTTTGATCTCAGAGTGGAAGTCACCAGTTGAGATCTTAAGGGGCGCAGTTTGCAAGGAAATTAACGCGGGCTGCAAGGGTCGTCCGTCGATGGCTTCAAGGGCTACCGGTCGATCTTTGGGTACCAAAGGTATCCTATTCTTGATCGCGAACTCTTGGTCGACGAAGTTTCCCCCTGACCCTGAATCCAGAAAGGCCCGTGTCTGTACTGTGAAGGTCTCACCGAATATGGAGATGGGTAGGTAAATCCTAGTAGAGGGTTGAGGAGGGGGAAAGGTTGCAGTGCCCAGCGTGATCCTCCTTATACTCACTGGGCTTTGGCATTTCCCGGTTTAAGCGGACAATTGATCACCAGGTGTCCGTTATTGCCGCAGTAGAGGCACAGCCCTGCTCGTCTTCTCTGTTGCCTCTCGATAGGCGAAAGACTGGTCCCTCCCAGCTGCATGGGTTCATCTAGAACGGGAGTTGTGGGGAGTAGAGGACCTATGGTGGAAAAAGAGGACGATTGTATACCTCAAGGATGTTTGTTTCTCTCCATCTTTCTCTCTTGGAGATACTGATCCATACAGTTGCACAGGGTTATCAGATCTTCAAATCCAGCGGAGCAATTGAGAGATGCCAGTTCGTCCTTCAGACGTTCGGACACGCCCTGCCAGAAGACTGCAGATAGGGCCTCATCGTTCCAACCGGTCTCCATAGCCACCGTCCGAAAATCCAGGGCATAGCGAGCCACAGTATGGTCTCCCTGGGAAATATTAAGCAGAATAGATGCGGCGGTAACCTTACGACCTGGGGTGTCAAACACCCTTCTGAACTCGGCGATGAAGAGGGCGAGATCTGACGTCAGATCGGGGCGTTGCTCCCAGATAGGAGAGGCCCAGGCTAGAGCGGCATCAGTCAGCAAGGAGAGTATGTACGCAACCTTTGATCGTGAGGAAGGGAAGTGAGAGGGAAGCAGTTCAAACTGTATGGAGCACTGGTTCAGAAACCCCCGACAACTGGTGGGATCCCTTGCATACCGGTTGGGCGTTGGTACTCGTGGCTCAGAGGTATTCGTCGTGAGAACGGGAGTGGTTGCGAGTGGGACGGTGTTGGTTGTAGATAAGGTCAGGCGTCTAACTTGCTCGGTAAGGGTATCAACGTCTTGTTTAAGTTGGGAGACTAGTTGTTCCTTAAGTGTGAATGATCCGGTAAGTTGCCGGAAGCATTCCTCATGTGTGTCTAAAGGTCGGGCCACCTCAGCGGCGTCCATGTTTGTTGGGCTGAACATATTGTCACGCAGCACTCACCACAAACAGGACGGAAGACCGCGGGGCTGAGGTGGGGATGGAAAGACACCGACCCACAACCACGCAGTCCTGTCCGGAATGCGTAGTCCAAATCGTACAGCGTCGTAGGGTTGGAGAGGTCAGGGTAGTCAGGGTACTTGCCGTATTTCCGGGTTGGAGAGTGGAGGATGGTAGATTTCCGTAGCCAAGGTCCAGGGTAATAGAAGGTAGAATGGTCAAGGGACGAAGCCGGGGTCAAAGCGTAGGAGAGTGTAGGAATCCGAAGAACAGCCAGGATCAGGACAGGACAGAACAGACAGGTAAGGCCAAGCAGGGATCAAGACACAACTAAACAGCAGCGGTGAGCACAATGCATAAACAGGAGTTTATGCTCAGCAAGGAATGAGAGACAGGAGCAGGTATATAATTCGGAAGGATCCAATTGCCTTGCAGGGGTGTGATCCGGTCCTCCAATTGTGTCTGGAAGGCAATAATCTAAAACAACCTGCAGGTCAGGCTTCCCTGGTGATTACCCTGGTTGCCAGGCAACTCGCGCGCGTGCGCGATGCGCGTCGCGGAGCGCTGACGTCATGCGGACGTGCGGCCGAGTTCCCTCCCTGTGGGAGGCGCCGGCGGCTCCTTTCAGAGTGTGCTTGTACCGGCCTGGCAGTGCGTGGGTGCATGGGTCCGCCGTGCGACGCCTCAGCTGGGCATTTCCGACAGGAGTTGCGGCGGATGTTACAGATAGTGACTCTTTGTGAAGTGCCCCAACCGTAACCAGCAAAGGATTAGTCTCGAGAGTGATGGTCCTAGGTATCAGAGATTTTCCATCAATAGCCACTACTGTCCGCCGAGGAAGGGAGTGGAATTCCGCAAATGCGTGGTCAATGAAGTTCCCTGCAACTCCTGAATCCATAAAAGCCTGAGTAAAAATGGATGCTGGTCCCCAGGAGAGTGAAACTGGCAGGAGGAGCCGTGAAGCTTGTGGTGAAGGAAGAATAGAAGAAATGTCCAGAGAATATCTTCACTGGGCATTGGGGTTTTCCTAATTTAGGAAAGTCTCGGACACGGTGACCTTTGAGCCCACAGTACAGACACAGCCCCCTGGTTCGTCTCCTAGTTCTCTCCTGCTCAGGTAATTTGGTATCCCCTAATTGCATCGGTTTCTCATCTGCGCGAGGTGCAGAAAGAGGAGTGTTGAAATGGGGAGCAAGCTGATTTGTTGGGTTTTTTTGGAATTGGGCTTGCTCGGTCTGCCTTTCTCATATCTGTAGGTCCATTCTGATACAGAGGGCAATCAGTTCTTGCAGATCTTTGTGAAGATCCTGGCAAGTCAGTTCGTCCTTTAAATGCTCATAAAGCCCCTACCAAAATGCTGCCACCAGAGCTTCATTATTCCAGCCCATCTCTGCAGCAAGGGTTCAGAACTCAATGGCATACTGGCCTTAAGCTGAAGCGGAGGAGACGCTGGAGAAGTTCCCGGTAAAGGCAGTCCAGGGGTAGAACCCAGTCAGCTTGAAATAATTGCAAGCTGTTTTACAGGGCAAGGTGTGTCTCATGATCTCAAAGTAGTTCTCCTTGGAGAGATACAGCTCGCTCTACCTCAGTGGGGACCATGTTTGGCCGAGCAAAACGTGATGGTGCTCATCTCAAATCAGGAAGCGGACACACAGGGCTGAGGTAGGGATACAAATAAACCGACCCGGACCCAGGGACAGAGTGCTGAAAGAGTATCTGTAGTCGGTATGGACAGGGGTCAGGGCTGACGGCAGAGTTGCAAAGTCCAGGAGACAGGTGGAGGTCAGGGCAGGTGGAAGGCAGCGAGGTCAGGGTCACGGTCCGGCATCAGCAACAGGAAATCAAAACAGGCAAGAGGGTAAGGCGTAACTGCAAAAACCAGCAGGAGCTGCAATCGGTAGAACTTTGCTTGGTGACTCCCTGTAGTAACTGCAGCATTATAAAGCAGACTGCCAGTACCCAAAATGGCCACAGTCAGCAGAAAGGGCAGGAGAGACATAAAACCTGGACCGTAGTGAAAACCCAGCACGGATCGAGCAGAATCCTTACAGCAGCCAATCAGAGCGATGCCAGTCTACTGAAGCCAGGCAAGCGGATATTCTGCATCAGCCAAGGGCATGCGCAAGCTTGCCACCTCAGCCACTTGGTATGCAGAAGCCACCCGCTAGTTTAGGCACCTCACAGTCTGGGGAGGCAAATGGTAGTCCTGAGGACTTTCCACATCCCCAGATGTGGGTACTTAACCCTAAACCTCCTGCCCAAATGTTCTTCACACCTCCGGCATTCTTTGTTGCTTTCATGTCTGATGTGTGGGTGGACACAGTGGCACCAAGCTGGTAGCCCATTGACTCACCCAGAACATCGGTTCGGAGACACCCAGCTCATTATACCGTGCTCAAGCATATATATCTTCTGGTTATGGGGAATAGAATAAGAACTTGCACTTTATTTATTACTAGCCATATTCCCCACACACTATAAACCAGACATGGACTTTAAAACTCATTGCAACCTTATCTATGGTTGCAGCACTTCCAGAACCCCTATACCGGGTTCTGGGTGACATGGGCATTAACTGAGCATCCCCCCTTAACATATTGACCCCTTGACCATTCAGGGTCACTGTAGGCGGACGCTCACAGAGGTATGCAAGGGAGATTGGTTATGGTGAAATTAAATAAGGCTTTTATTGCACCTGTTTCCTTAACATCAGGAAACCATCCAAACAAGGGGTAAACAAAGCTTCTATTCACGTGGGAGTATTTCTAGTGAAATACTATGCAGTCCAAAACTCCCTTTAGATAAGCATGTCTCCCAGCCCCAAACATATATCATGAAATGAGCAGATATTAAAAGTCTTATAAATGAAAGTCTTATCTGTTCCTTGTGTTTTGGAGGGAAAATCTTCTCTGTTCCTGGTTGCTACATTTTCTTCAGGGTTTGTCAGCATTCAGGTTTAGAAGGTTCCCCTGTGTCTTGAAAGCAGCACTGCTGTTTCTTCTGGCAGGCTCAAGACAAGTGTCCAAATGCTCAGTCTCACAAGTTGTGTGAGATTCAGGCACAATCTCCCTTTCTGTCTCAAAAGACAGGCTTTTCTAAACAATCTAATCAGGCTGGTGGTGTTTGTTAATTGACTACCAGCAGTTAACCACCACACTGCTGGATTAGCGGCACATTTTCTGAACAGGGATAACTCCCCTGTTACAATCACCTCACATCCCTATGCCCCATTTACCTTTCTAGTCTGTGCTGAAGCAGGGAATCCTAGTGGTGAGTCGCGCAAGCGTTTTCAATGGGAGATTTTAGGGAGGGGTATCCAGCAACTCTGGACCCCGACTAGCTAGGCAAATTCAGACAAGACTTTCTCTGTAAACCCCCCTTTGAAACCCATAGCCCAGCAATCTCTGCTTGCTGTCACTCCTGGAAAGGTAAAAACACATAAATTATTTATTGTCGCATAATTATTCACAATGCATATACAATCACTGGGCTCATGAGCTGACTCTCCCGAAAACCAATACATGGATTAGAGGTAACCAAATGGGCTTAACCTTTATTAGTGAGCCTGGTTACCCCCTCACCATCACACCTCCCACCCCAAGATGAAGGCTCTGTGGCAGCCCAGCACTTCTTGAGGCTTTTGGCTCATTAGGGATGTTCTGTCAGGAGAGTCCATCTGCATTACCATGCTCGCTGCCTTTCTTGTGTTGAGTTGTGAAGTCAAATTCCTGCAATGCAAAACTTGCCATTCTTCCACGACACACTTTGTAGCCAATTTAGTGGATTGTGATCTGTGATTTACAGTGAATGCCATGCCATACAAATAGGGCTGTAGTTTCCTCAGCGCCCAAACGATGGCCAGGCATTCTATTTCAATTGTGGCATAAGCCACTTCCCTGGGTAGGAGCTTCCTACTCCAGGTACACAATAGGATGTTCCCCTCCTTCCTCGCACACCTGGCTGAGTACAGCACCAATACCATAGTCGGAGGCATCAGTCTGCACAAGAAACTACTTTGTGTAATCTGGTGCTGCAAGGATAGGAGCACTAGGCAGTGCTGTCTTCAATGCCGGAAAAGCCTTTTCACAGGCAGGAGACCAGGCTACCATAACCAAGAGTTGTTTCTGAGTCAAGTCAGTCAGGGGTTTAGCAATGGCACTATACTGGGGAACAAACATTCTGTAATATCCAGTGGTGCCTAAAAAAGCCATGACCTTCTTTTTGGTCCTAGGAACGGACTTTTGCACTATAGCTTCCACCTTAGCCGGCTCCGGCTTCAGGTGCCCTCCACCCACTCTGTACCCTAAGTACAACACTTCTGCCATACCCACTAGACACTTGGCAGGTTTCAGTGTCAGCCCTGCTTCCCTGATCCTACTCAGCACCGTTGCTACATGAACCAAGTGAGTTTCCCATGAATTGCTAAACACCGCAATATCATCCAGGTATGCCCTTGCATAAGGAGAAGCTTGTGGGGAGCGCAGATGTCACCATATGTGGGGAAAGAAATATATATAGTGTAGTATGTTCTACAAAATAAACAATCTATTCATAGAAACACGATTGGGAACTCACACTTTCCCAGTGAAAGATCAGCAGTGGATATAATGTTGAAGACTCTGTCAGTGTGTAGTGTCAGGAATCAGAAGGATGGTCCCTCAATGAGAAAAGATGACACACTTAGTGCAACATTGCATGTTCCAGTAAAATATATTATCCAAGGCAATAAGTATTGCACTTACATTTGGCACTATGTGCATAGACACATAACAATAATGATGCGCAGCTTGTGTATGCCACCAGCCCTGCTCCCGAAGTTACGTCGCGTAACTTCCGGTCGGTACGTCGCGTCACTTCCGGTTGCGATCGATCGCAGGAATGGAATCACTGGGTAGAGGGGAGGTGCTGAATACACTTCTCAGGCTGCTGCAGGTTCAACTCTACGCGTTTCGCTGGCTTGGCAGCTTCATCAGGAGTTCAATCTGTAGCATTACACTTAATAATATATATATATATATATATACCCCTATGAGGTTCTGATTGAATAAAGGGATAATTCACAACATCCTATTGGTTGGTTTAGACACTTGTGATTGGCCAGTGGGCGGGACTACTATTTCGTCCTACTCTGTTAATACAATACATAACACAATATTTTTAATGACATAATATTAAAATAATTTAACAAAAAATACATAACAACTCTATCTAATACTAACTAATACATAAAAAAGCTAACTAACAATTTTATATAAACTTGGCTATAATAATTCCAAATGACTGATAGCTATATATTGAGGGTAACTATATCGGAGCTGATATTCAAAGTTTGACACTCCTAAAAAAACATATATGAAGGGCATGAAACGGAAAAGAATGATGCAGGGGAAAAAAGAGGAAGCAAAAGAGAGCAAAAAATCAAGAATTAGAATAGCATTTATAATTGCATGCATATACATAACTCCAATAATATAAATATAAATATACACATATACACTACACATGAATACACTAAAAAGATATCTGTATATATATATAATCAAAATACATATTAAAAAATGTATATAAAAAATATATAAAATCATGTATAAAAAACATATAGAAAAACATATATAGAAAACATTTGTATATAATAGACTCATAAGAAAGACATATATATATATATCTATATATATACACATATATTTCACCCTCAGAGCTCATAAGAGGGGTCAGATATGATGGTCTATATAATTAGCACTGGAAATCACTAAAAACCATTAATAGTTTATTAAGAACAAGAAAAGTAGAAAAATAGAAAAACACAGTGTACATAATCTTAAATAAATTAACTGTATAAAACTATATAAAAACACCAATCTCTATATCTGCATTAAGGCCTGCTGGACTTAGCGTTTTATTCTTTGTGCGGTCACCACCTCTCCAATTAAGGGGGACTTGTTCAATACCTTTAATGGTTATATCCTTTGGATTAGATGAATGAAATAGATTAAAGTGTTTTGGAACACTGTGTGTGTCTAATTTTCATCTTATATTTCCTATGTCCTCTAACATTCAGAGCGCGAGTAGTTTGTCCTATATATTGGAAGCCGCACATGCATTCCAATAGATAAATCACGAAATTTGAATTGCAATTGATGAATTGTTTTATTTTAAATTCTACATTTGTGATATTAGATTTAAAAGTATCTTTAACCCCTTTACAACAAAAATCGCAGACTTTACAATTACCACATGTATAGAAGCCCTTTGGGAGTTTTAACCAGTTAGTATCCTTTGTGTCCTCTTTTCTATTTTTCAGGACACTAGGCGCTAATTTCTGTTTCAGATTCCTGGCTTTGGTAAAAACAATATTAGGCCTTGCTGGTGTAGCCCTCTTACCCCCACCCTAAGTGAGATTGGGGTGGGTAGGTGTATCTGACTACTTATCAGTGTGGTGCTGTACCTGTTTGGCAACCAGGTGGGCTGAGCTTCCGCCACGGGGAACCTGGGGTGAATTACTCTTATTACTACTATATGGTGCAGCGCCTCCACCTGCGATGGCTAACAGCAGAGCGGGAGTTGTTCCTCGCAGGACACATACAAATGAACACATACACTGGATGTGAAATAGCAACAGGCTTTACTGAACATAACATATATCTTACACACATACTCTAATGCTCATATAACCTTAGTGGCTCGGCCACCCTCATCAGGAGTAACATCTCCGTCCCTCACCGCGTGCCCCACACACGGTGTCCATGTATAGTACTATATTGGTATAGGCTCAGTCCTTTGGCCACTTAGCTAGTGTCCCCAAAGAGTTATGCCTAAGGCGGGATCAGCGCCTGTTGACCGGTGTTGGTGCACTTGATGTAATAATACCTTCCGGTCACGGCGGTGACCGGCAACAACTTCGCAAAGGGTCAGACGAATCAGCGGCCTGCCTCCTGGGTCTCAATGTCCAGCCGTCTGGTCCCAAAGGACTCGCCAGAACCGCAACTCTGTGCTTTGTCCCTAACTGGTACTCAGTAAGGGTGATGCTCGCAACCACTATAGGGCGTCCCTGCAGCACAGCAACCTACGGTGACTTCAGGGATTGTCCTATGGGCCTGCGGGGAAGAACTGTCCTATGCAGGCGGGTCCCTGACCCCCTTTACCCAAACTACCTCTCCCTTCACCTCCCGGATCCCCTCTCACTAACTTCTCCCTAATACCTGCAGTAACCCACTGCACTAACTGTACCTGCAGCAACCCACTGCACTAACTGTACCTGCAGCAACCCACTGCACTCACCCTGGTACCTGCAGCTACACTGCACACAACCTGGTACCTGCAGCTACACTGCACACACACTGTGCCTTCTTGTCAGCACTCACAGCACTGACAGCCGTGACACTGACAAGACTGCACACCACACGCACCTAAGGGCAGGGTCCCTAACCTAGGGGCCGTACCTCAGTACCTACCCACTACCCTGGTGGGGATTGGGGCCTGCCTGGGATCTGGGGAACTACCTTACCTGGTGTAGGAGCCACTTGCTCCCTACACCCTTCCTTCCCCTTCCTGCTCCCAGCTCCAACTGACAAACGTAGTCCCCGCAACATTGTATCCTTCCTCCACAGGAGAAGCTGCAAAACCCTATTTGCTGGCTGGCTGCACGTGATGTGGGTGAAAGGGCAATCCCCAGAGGCTGCTGGGAATTGTAGTCCACTCGGGACCTCTGTAGCATTGGGACCGCGTGCGCTATCCTTACTGCGCCTGTGCAAAGTTGTAATGGTCGCCGCTATGCTTAACTGCACCTGCGTGACCTCTAGAGCCTTCCTGCCTCTCTGCCTTATCACAGGTGAACCGGGGAGCCAAAGGGGACTGGATACATTCTCCCCCTGGTGGAAATACCAACGTCCCCGCTTGGAGGACAGCGTCACACAGCATAGAGTTATATAATAAAAATGCAGGGCATAGTATATACAACTTATCACAAATGCTTTACCATCAACAGTGCGTAACTTAATCATAACCGTTATACCCGAGGCCAGCTGAGTGATTGCTGTTTGCTGAGACCAATTGTGGGGTGCCCCTAACTGATAATGTGGGGGTACCTCACTTTGACTTTCGTGAGCCTCCGCAAACTCATGGTCAGGTGCAACAGTCACTGTTCCATACTGCTTCCTCCCCCTGGTGGAAGGAATAGCACAGTGTCTCTTGGCCAGACCTTTACCCGGCCATCTACGGCATGGATGCAGTAGGCCAGGAGATCTTGACCTTTTCCGCTGTCCACCACATGGTGAATGGAGCGCTCCTTTTTGTGCTTAAAGGAGGCAATTTTCACTGAATCACTCACAACACAGTCCTTGTCCCTAAGCACTTTGGAGGCTTCCATTGGGAAGCGAGCGATTAGCAACGTCTCCGTACTCAAAGTCTTTGTTACATCCTGCAGGGGGTAAAGGGTTGATACCTTACCACTGTGGGGATTCACGGTGGCCAACAGGTCCTCGGGGACGCTGTCAGTTCCCACCTCGGCTGTCTTGGGACCTGTCCCCGGCACTTCTGGGGCAGTCCACTCACTTTCTGGAAACTCGGGAGCGTTGGATCCCAGTCCTGGGACCATGTGGGTTGGAGCGCACGGGCTCACACTCAGGTCATTAGCCTTAGTTGGGGCCTTTTTCACGGCCACCTCCATCAGAGCCTGTGGGCAATAAGGAGGTTCCTCACCACTCCGCTGGCTTGCGATGAGTTCCTCTTTCTCCGGTCCCATCTCCGGATGTCCCTCCGACACACTGGGAATCGCCACGACTGTGGGACTCTTCCACGGCTCCGGCCGCACCAGCGCTTGCTGCCGAGGGATGTCGATGTGCAGCGGGCCTACAGCAGGGTCTGCAGCGGATGCTTCAGCTTCACGTGGGTGGTCCGCCGGCTGGCGCATCACCACGGCTGGTTGGCTGCTGTCTTTCCTCTTCACCTGGACGATAGGCGGTGGGTACTGGTCCACTCGCATCACTGAACAGCGGTCTTCTAAGGGGGACACCTCCGCCAGGACGCGATGCCGAGTGGAGCCAATCGCCCTGGTGGCCAGACTTAAGGAGCTACCGTGCTCCGCGGTCACCTGGAAGCTCACACCCGACACCCCTGGGGCAGTCAACTCACCCTTGTCGTCGTTAGGTACTGATCCCAAGCCTAGGACCGACGGTACATCATCTTAGGCCGGACTGGCCGTAGTAGGGCACACGGGCCCACAGCAGGCGAGGCAAACGGCTCTTTGTCCATGGCTTCACTTGCTATCGGTGGTTCCATCTGTGGTTCCGGCATTAGAACCGAATCTGGAACCACGGTTAGGGCGCACGGGCCCTCCGTAGTTGAGATAGGTTGGTTAGCCGCATCTTCCTCTTTGGGTTCCGTAGCACACAGCAGCACTGGTTTTAGGAACTGTGCCTCGCAGCAGGCACACTTGGGTCCCCAGCTCAATTCGCCATCTGGAAAGTCACACTTGGGGCATAGACACCTGACGTACCTTTTTCCTTCCACTTTCACTACCTGAACCCCTCTTGGTCGCTGATAGGGATCAAAGTTCATACCACCGGAGAGTTTAAAGTCTTTCTGTAAGCACGGGCACAAAAGAAACGTTATATACAGTCCCTCTGCTGGCCAAACACCATACAACTGCGGATGTGGTTTGCTGCATCCTGTACTGTCCTTAATGGCGACAGCAGTTACTGATTGAGCATCCTTGTGCTGGCTCCCCCTGGTGGACTCCAGAGGAGGAGCACCCTCTTTCAAGGAGTGGTTCTGACTCTGTGCTGAGCTACTCACAGTGCAGAGGCGCGGCTCTGGTTTTCGCGCCCAACCCAGACAATACTCTGCAACAATTTCTTGTACAGTCCTGGTGCTCTCCCGACTTGGCGGGAGTCGCCATCTTAGGTGTGACTCCCTGCTTGAGGGAGCCTCCATTTTAATCACAGTCTCATCAATTACACTATGACTGCATTGATAAGGGGGTAGCCTTCTGGGGGGGCCTCTGGTTTTCCTGGCATTTCAGGGTAGATAACAGGACACCATACTTTAGTGAGGGTTCCATGGAGCAATATTTTGGATGGGTCTCCTTCTCTTATTAAATCTTGTTCGGCCCTCACCAACGCTGAGCAACACACTCCGTCTGCATCTATGCAGCGACCTAAGACTTTTGCACCCCATAAGCCTGGGTACTGACCCAATATTAAGCAAATATCACAGGAGGGAGTGTCAGCAGGAACTCGTCCTACAGCAAGGGTTTGTGAGGGCGGGACTTGCCCCTTTAATGCCCATTCGTACACTTCTTGGCAGGATGGCAATGATAATGAGAACGACATAATTTACTGAGTACGGGCACCACAGGTAGGGATCTCAGCAGCGCCTCCAAATGTAGCCCTCTTACCCCCACCCTAAGTGAGATTGGGGTGGGTAGGTGTATCTGACTACTTATCAGTGTGGTGCTGTACCTGTTTGGCAACCACGAGGGCTGAGCTTCCACCAAGGGGAACCTGGGGTGAATTATTCTTATTACTACTATATGGTGCAGCGCCTCCACCTACGATGGCTAACAGAAGAGTGGGAGTTGTTCCTCGCAGGACACATACAAATTAACACATACACTGGATGTGAAATAGCAATGGGCTTTACTGAACATAACATATATCTTACACACATACTCTAATGCTCATATAACCTTAGTGGCTCGGCCACCCTCATCAGGAGTAACGTCTCCGTTCCTCACCGCGTGCCCCACACACGGTGTCCATGTATAGTACTATATTGGTATAGGCTCAGTCCTTTGGCCACTTAGCTAGTGTCCCCAAAGAGTTATGCCTAAAGCGGGATCAGCGCCTGTTAACCGGTGTTGGTGCACTTGATGTAATAATACCTTCCGGTCATGGCGGTGACCGGCAACAACTTCGCAAAGGGTCAGACGAATCAGCGGCCTGCCTCCTGGGTCTCAATGTCCAGCCGTCTGGTCCCAAAGGACTCGCCAAAACCGCAACTCTGTGCTTTGTCCCTAACTGGTACTCAGTAAGGGTGATGCTCGCAACCACTATAGGGCGTCCCTGCAGCACAGCAATCTACGGTGACTTCAGGGATTCTCCTATGGGCCTGCGGGGATGAACTGTCCTATGCAGGCGGGTCCCTGACCCCCTGCACCCACACTACCTCTCCCTTCACCTCCCGGATCCCCTCTCACTAACTTCTCCCTAATACCTGCAGTAACCCACTGCACTAACTGTACCTGCAGCAACCCACTGCACTCACCCTGGTACCTGCAGCTACACTGCACACAACCTGGTACCTGCAGCTACACTGCACACACACTGTGCCTTCTTGTCAGCACTGACAGCTGTGACACTGACAAGACTGCACACCACACGCACCTAAGGGCAGGGTCCCTAACCTAGGGGCCGTCCCTCAGTACCTACCCACTACCCTGGTGGGGATTGGGGCCTGCCTGGGATCTGGGGAACTACCTTACCTGGTGTAGGAGCCACTTGCTCCCTACACCCTTCCTTCCCCTTCCTGCTCCCAGCTCCAACTGACAAACGTGGTCCCCGCAACATTGTATCCTTCCTCCACAGGAGAAGCTGCAAAACCCTATTTGCTGGCTGGCTGCATGTGATGTGGGTGAAAGGGCAATCCCCAGAGGCTGCTGGGAATTGTAGTCCACTCAGGACCTCTGTAGTATTGGGACCGCGTGCGCTATCCTTACTGCGCCTGTGCAAAGCTGTAATGGTCGCCGCTATGCTTAACTGCACCTGCGTGACCTCTAGAGAGCCTTCCTGCCTCTCTGCCTTATCACAGGTGAACCGGGGAGCCAAAGGGGACTTGGCTTATTCTCCCCCTGGTGGAAATACCAACGTTCCCGCTTGGAGGACAGCGTCACACAGCATAGAGTTATATAATAAAAATGCAGGGCATAGTATACTGCACCGACACACTTTATTCGAGCAAATACCCGGTATGTACCTGGCAGATACCTGGAATGCGCCGCTCCTCACCTCTGACAAGCCCCGTTGCATTTGCCTTCCCAGACTGGGTTCATGCCTGGCTGATGGGCGGCTGATCTGTTAAATGATAGTGATTAAGATTTAATAGGCTGCAATGCTTCGCGTGTCTACCAGATGGCATAAATTCATGAATTGTAATGCAGTATATATATATATATACTGTGCAGTATTGCAGCCAGCGGGAATAAAATGCTTCAATCCCTGCCTGGAAAATAACTCAATGCACTCGGGCAGAAAACAGTCACAAACCTCAATACACCCGGGTATACCCGAATTCGTGGGACTAGCCGAGCTCGAATAAAGTGTGTCGCCAGTGTATACAACTTATCACAGGTGCTTTACCATCAACAGTGCGTAACTTAATCATAACCGTTATACCCGAGGCCAGCTGAGTGATTGCTGTTTGCTGAGACCAATTGTGGGGTGCCCCTAACTGATAATGTGGGGCTACCTCACTTTGACTTTCGTGAGCCTCCGCAAACTCATGTTCAGGTGCAACAGTCACTGTTCCATACTGCTTCCTCCCCCTGGTGGAAGGAATAGCACAGTGTCTCTTGGCCAGACCTTTACCCGGCCATCTACGGCATGGATGCAGTAGGCCAGGAGATCTTGACCTTTTCCGCTGTCCACCACATGGTGAATGGAGCGCTCCTTTTTGTGCTTAAAGGAGGCAATTTACACTGAATCACTCACAACACAGTCCTTGTCCCTAAGCACTTTGGAGGCTTCCATTGGGAAGCGAGCGATTAGCAACGTCTCCGTACTCAAAGTCTTTGTTACATCCTGCAGGGGGTAAAGGGTTGATACCTTACCACTGCGGGGATTCACGGTGGCCAACAGGTCCTCGGGACGCTGTCAGTTCCCACCTCGGCTGTCTTGGGACCTGTCCCCGGCACTTCTGGGGCAGTCCACTCACTTTCTGGAAACTCGGGAGCGTTGGATCCCAGTCCTGGGACCATGTGGGTTGGAGCGCACAGGCTCACACTCAGGTCATTAGCCTTAGTTGGGGCCTTTTCCACGGCCGCCTCCATCGGAGCCTGTGGGCAGTAAGGAGGTTCCTCACCACTCCGCTGGCTTGCGATGGGTTCCTCTTCCTCCGGGTCCCATCTCCGGATGTCCCTCCGACACACTGGGAATCGCCACGACCGTGGGACTCTTCTACGGCTCCGGCCGCACCAGAGCTTGCTGCCGAGGGATGTCGATGTGCAGCGGGCCCACAGCAGGGTCCGCAGCGGATGCTTCAGCTTCACGTGGGTGGTCCGCCGGCTGGCGCATCACCACGGCTGGTTGGCTGCTGTCTTTCCTCTTCACCTGGACGATAGGCGGTGGGTACTGGTCCACTCGCATCACTGAACAGCGGTCTTCTAAGGGGGACACCTCCGCCAGGACGCGATGCCGAGTGGAGCCAATCGCCCTGGTGGCCAGACTTAAGGAGCTACCGTGCTCCGCGGTCACCTGGAAGCTCACACCCGACACCCCTGGGGCAGTCAACTCACCCTTGTCGTCGTTAGGTACTGATCCCAAGCCTAGGACCGACGGTACCATCATCTTAGGCCGGACTGGCCGTAGTAGGGCACACGGGCCCACAGCAGGCGAGGCAAACGTCTCTTTGTCCATGGCTTCACTTGCCATCGGTGGTTCCATCTGTGGTTCCGGCATTAGAACCGAATCTGGAACCACGGTTAGGGCGCACGGGCCCTCCGTAGTTGAGATAGGTTGGTTAGCCGCATCTTCCTCTTTGGGTTCCGTAGCACACAGCAGCACTGGTTTTAGGAACTGTGCCTCGCAGCAGGCACACTTGGGTCCCCAGCTCAATTCGCCATCTGGAAAGTCACACTTGGGGCATAGACACCTGACGTACCTTTTTCCTTCCACTTTCACTACCTGAACCCCTCTTGGTCGCTGATAGGGATCAAAGTTCATACCACCGGAGAGTTTAAGGTCTTTCTGTAAGCACGGGCACAAAAGAAACGTTACATACAGTCCCTCTGCTGGCCAAACACCATACAACTGCGGATGTGGTTTGCTGCATCCTGTACTGTCTTTAATGGCGACAGCAGTTACTGATTGAGCATCCTTGTGCTGGCTCCCCCTGGTGGACTCCAGAGGAGGAGCACCCTCTTTCAAGGAGTGGTTCTGACTCTGTGCTGAGCTACTCACAGTGCAGAGGCGCGGCTCTGGTTTTCGCGCCCAACCCAGACAATACTCTGCAACAATTTCTTGCACAGTCCTGGTGCTCTCTCGACTTGGCGGGAGTCGCCATCTTAGGTGTGACTCCCTGCTTGAGGGAGCCTCCATTTTAATCACAGTCTCATCAATTACACTATGACTCTCTGCATAGATAAGGGGGTAGCCTTCTGGGGGGGCCTATGGTTTTCCTGGCATTTCAGGGTAGATAACAGGACACCATACTTTAGTGAGGGTTCCATGGAGCAATATTTTGGATGGGCCTCCTTCTCTTATTAAATCTTGTTCGGTCCTCACCAACACTGAGCACCACACTGTGTCTGCATCTACGCAGCGACCTAAGACTTTTGCACCCCATAAGCCTGGGTACTGACCCAATATTAAGCAAATATCACAGGAGGGAGTGTCAGCAGGAACTCGTC
Source organism: Ascaphus truei (assembly GCF_040206685.1). Classification (NCBI taxonomy): domain Eukaryota; kingdom Metazoa; phylum Chordata; class Amphibia; order Anura; family Ascaphidae; genus Ascaphus; species Ascaphus truei. The sequence goes on from NC_134483.1 coordinate 245,205,113, forward strand.
CTACAGCAAGGGTTTGTGAGGGCGGGACTTGCCCCTTTAATGCCCATTCGTACACTTCTTGGCAGGATGGCAATGATAATGAGAATGACATAATTTACTGAGTACGGGCACCCCAGGTAGGGATCTCAGCAGCGCCTCCAAATGTAGCCCTCTTACCCCCACCCTACGTGAGATTGGGGTGGGTAGGTGTATCTGACTACTTATCAGTGTGGTGCTGTACCTGTTTGGCAACCAGGAGGGCTGAGCTTCCACCAAGGGGAACCTGGGTTGAATTACTCTTATTACTACTATATGGTGCAGCGCCTCCACCTGCGATGGCTAACAGCAGAGCGGGAGTTGTTCCTCGCAGGACACATACAAATGAACACATACACTGGATTTGAAATAGCAACGGGCTTTACTGAACATAACATATATCTTACACACATACTCTAATGCTCATATAACCTTAGTGGCTCGGCCACCCTCATCAGGAGTAACGTCTCGTCCCCTCACCGCATGCCCCACACACCGTGTCCATGTATATTGGTATAGGCTCAGTCCTTTGGCCACTTAGCTAGTGTCCCCAAAGAGTTATGCCTAAGGCGGGATCAGCGCCCGTTGACCGGTGTTGGTGCACTTGATGTAATAATACCTTCCGGTCACGGCGGTGACCGGCAACAACTTCGCAAAGGGTCAGACGAATCAGCGGCCTGCCTCCTGGGTCTCAATATCCAGCCGTCTGGTCCCAAAGGACTCGCCAGAACCGCAACTCTGGCTTTGTCCCTAACTGGTGCTCAGTAAGGGTGATGCTCGCTACCACTATAGGGCGTCCCTGCAGCACAGCAACCTACGGTGACTTCAGGGATTCTCCTATGGGCCTGCGGGGATGAACTGTCCTATGCAGGCGGGTCCCTGACCCCCTGCACCCACACTACCTCTCCCTTCACCTCCCGGATCCCCTCTCACTAACTTCTCCCTAATACCTGCAGTAACCCACTGCACTAACTGTACCTGCAGCAACCCACTGCACTCACCCTGGTACCTGCAGCTACACTGCACACAACCTGGTACCTGCAGCTACACTGCACACACACTGTGCCTTCTTGTCAGCACTGACAGCCGTGACACTGACAAGACTGCACACCACACGCACCTAAGGGCAGGGTCCCTAACCTAGGGGCCGTCCCTCAGTACCTACCCACTACCCTGGTGGGGATTGGGGCCTGCCTGGGATCTGGGGAACTACCTTACCTGGTGTAGGAGCCACTTGCTCCCTACACCCTTCCTTCTCCTTCCTGCTCCCAGCTCCAACTGACAAACGTGGTCCTCGCAACATTGTATCCTTCCTCCACAGGAGAAGCTGCAAAACCCTATTTGCTGGCTGGCTGCACGTGATGTGGGTGAAAGGGCAATCCCCAGATGCTGCTGGGAATTGTAGTCCACTCAGCACCTCTGTAGCATTGGGACTGCGTGCGCTATCCTTACTGTGCCTGTGCAAAGCTGTAATGGTCGCCGCTATGCTTAACTGCGCCTGCGCGACCTCTAGAGAGCCTTCCTGCCTCTCTGCCTTATCACAGGTGAACCGGGGAGCCAAAGGGGACCTGGCTACATTGGTATTACACTTCCCAAAATAGGATCATTCTGCAGAATGTGCCAGTGCTTGTTTAAAGCATGTTTAATTTTGCTTGCCTCTCTATTATATTGTGTCATAAAAGTGGTCGTAAAGTCTATCTTGTTTCGCTTTTTGCAATTAGTAGGAGGTTTTATTAAAAGTTTCCTGTCAAGTGTGTCAATTTTTGATTTAGCTTCTCTAATGTCTGTTTGACTGTACTTTTTTTCAATACATTTGTTCTTCAGTACTTCTGATTGTTCCTCATAGATTTCTGTCTTGCTGCAATTTCTTTTTAACCTCATAAATTGGCCTTGAGGAACATTAGAAATCCACCTTGGGTGATGGCAACTACTATTTAATATATAGTTGTTGCGATCTACTGATTTAAAAACTGTTTTCGTTAAAATAGTGTTTTCTTCAATATAAATCTCAAGGTCTAAAAATTCCACATTGGTCTTACCAAAATTGGATAAGAATTTTAAATTAAAATTATTAGTGTTAATATATTCTAAAAATTGTTTTAGTAAAAATTCATCAGCCTTCCAGATTAAAAACACATCATCGATGTATCTTTTCCAGAATGTCAAACTTTGAATATCAGCTCAGATATAGTAACCCTCAATATATAGCTATCAGTCATTTGGAATTATTATAGCCAAGTTTATATAAAATTGTTAGTTAGCTTTTTTATGTATTAGTTAGTATTAGATAGAGTTTTTATGTATTTTTTGTTAAATTATTTTAATATTATGTCATTAAAAATATTGTGTTATGTATTGTATTAACAGAGTAGGACGAAATAGTAGTCCCGCCCACTGGCCAATCACAAGTGTCTAAACCAACCATTAGGATGTTGTGAATTATCCCTTTATTCAATCAGAACCTCATAGGGGTATATATATATATATATATATATATATATATATATATATATATATATATATATTATTAAGTGTAATGCTACAGATTGAACTCCTGATGAAGCTGCCAAGCCAGCGAAACGCGTAGAGTTGAACCTGCAGCAGCCTGAGAAGTGTATTCAGCACCTCTCCTCTACCCTGTGATTCCATTCCTGCTATCGATCGCAACCGGAAGTGACGCGACGGACCGACCGGAAGTGACGCAACTTCGGGAGCAGGTCTGGTGGCATACACAAGCTGCGCATCATTATTGTTATGTGTCTATGCACATAGTGCCAAATGTAAGTGCAATACTTATTGCCTTGGATAATATATTTTACTGGAACAAGCAATGTTGCACTAAGTGTGTCATCTTTTCTCATTGAGGGACCATCCTTCTGATTCCTGACACTACACACTGACAGAGTCTTCAACATTATATCCACTGCTGATCTTTCACTGGGAAAGTGTGAGTTCCCAATCGTGATTCTATGAATAGATTGTTTATTTTGTAGAACATACTACACTATATATATTTCTTTCCCCACATATGGTGACATCTGCGCTCCCCACAAGCTTCTCCCTACAATCAACGACAGGAGGAACTGGATCTTCTCCTTAGAGGGTTGAGCAGCGAAGTTCACTATTATTTAATTATTCACTTATAATTAATGAGCACTTTTTCATAAAAGGTTTATTATTCACAAGTTTATATTTATTGCACCTCTATTAGAAGCGCCTCACACCCCTTTTTTTATACATGCCCTTGCGTAACCCTGCATCCCTTCCAGTAACCTATTGACCAGGTGTTGGAAGGTAGCCGGGGCGTTTTTCATACCAAATGGCATAACCAGAAATAGATATATACAACAGAAGACACGGTGCCCAATGCTACATCAAATTGACAAAACATATATGGTAATGAGTATAAAGTTTAAATACTTGAATAATAATAGTAATTACTTGTTTTTTTAGTTAAACCCTTTGGCCAAAGCGTCGTAAGCCTGCATACCAACGTCAAGGTAAACAAAAAATGCAGGTCCTAAAGCTAAAACTGTGAACCCTTCCTGTTACCTCTGTATGAGGGGAAGGAACTGCAGTGAGTCCTGTCCATTCTGCAAGTTGCCAGAACCTCCTAAGTTAAAAAGGTGGGGAGGGGCGAGCTCTGGGGGGAGGTGCCACCTAACCTCCATAGACTCGCAAAAAGAGAAATAACTGCCGCTCACCAAATGTATGAGATTTAATATATACAGGTAGGGTGCATACGGGAGTAATATATATATGGAAAAGGAGGAGGTTATGGAGGTAACCCAAAAGAATCCTATTTGCACTCACTATCAGCAATAAATGGCTAGGAAAGATTCAACTAAGAAATATTTTTAAACAACACTGGCATATTTTGAGAAACGATCTTGATCTGAAGCAGGTGTTACAAGAAACACCTACTATGACTTGTAGGAGGGCTAGAAATGTGAAAGACAGGCTAGTGCATAGCCATTTCCAGGTCAAAACACAAAGAACGTGGCTGGGAGATAGGAGACCTATTGGATCATACCCATGCGGCCGCTGCAGAGCCTGTCCCTTCATGAAGGCCACTAAGAAGATTCCAGACCTACCAAATAATAAACAACACGACATTAACAGTTTTATTAATTGTTTGACAGTAGGGGTGGTCTACTTCATCACTTGCAGATGTGGTATGCGGTACGTAGGCAAAACCCACAGAGCCCTAAAGGTTAGGGTTCTGGAACACCTGGAGTCAATAAGTAACATCCAGGATACCCCTGTCGCACGCCATATTCATGACCAGCATAATGGAGATTCACAGTTTCTCACTTTTTGTGGGATTGAGCACATACCATGGGGTCCCCGAAAAGGGAACTGGGACAAACGTCTGATGCAGCGTGAATGCCAATGGATCTTCATGCTCCAGACGTTACAGCCCAACGGACTAAATGAAGGATATATTTATTCCTCATTTTTATAATTTGCTCTACACCAGTACTCTCATTTGGGGATCCGGGTATACAGTGGAGTCTTAAACTCTGTATGACCGTTTTGTCTTTTAGAGGCGGTCATTTAAGAGTTCCTACACTCCTACAGGATATACATATTCATTTCTATATATATATATGTTGAAGTAACAATTCCTTGACATATATGTACAGTATACTCATTTTCCATATTGCATGTAGCTGCATAGCAGTCCTCTGATCTGAGTATGAACGTGCATCCACTAAAGGAGGGAGTCAAATATACATACTTACCCTTGAGCAATATGACTGTCATATAATTGCCACATCTCCATTTACATATAATGCAAGTTTATATATAATTTTTTGCGTTATTACTCATCCCCTGTTTCACTTATGTGTTCAAGATATTTGTCACCTCGCTTCACTGTTCTCTTATTTAGTGTTATACCATTTCTGTTAAAACAATGAGGTCACAATGACACTCATTTCAAAAGTAAAGGTCCTATTGGTTGCTATTACAACTCGGACAGAAAATTATATGATAAGTAGACCCTATATGGCACACACAGTGTTAAATCAGTCTAATCAGACAAACTAGCAGCCTTAGGTATCCGTCTACGTCATCCATCTATGTGGTGATTGGCCGTCTTGGGTAGTCCCACCTCCGGCCATCTCACATAAGATGCAAAGGATGTGGTCTAAGCCACCACTCCCATTATCTTGAAAAAGTGCTAGGTGGCGCGAAACGTATGTCGGTTGTTATGACGCCCTTGTCGTGACGTCATCAGGGAGCACGGGTACGGGACGGCGCCAGTCAGCTCCGTTTGAACAGCATATGATGCCAGGTCGTATACTACTATCTTAATGCCGCAACAGCGGGGCACTTGACCCTTATACATGATCACTAATACTCTTGGTTCTACATACACTCTGCAGCCAACAAATGGAACACTATGATTTACATGTATGAATAGTGTTGTGATTTTGGGATCTTGAGTGACTCATAGCTGGGGGCCTGAGTGCGCAGAGACAGCTATATTATTAGCGGTGCAAGCTGTTCTGACAGTAATAATACCTTTACCAGTATAGAGTATATATATATATATATATATATATAGGTACAATGGTTAGACAGTTATTACTGTATGGATATATGATGACCTTTAAAGCAGCTAACATACATATTATGCACTAACCATCTATACATTTTCATTACCTCTGCGTATCATTGTATACACCCTATATCTCCCATCTGAAATTGGGTAATTACACCCTGTTCAAAGTATCAAAACTATATTGGTTACTTACCTTTCTCGTACCTACCCCCTATTATTTTTATTGCCACATCGTGGCTTTTTTCTTCTTGTATATATGTTAAATAAAATATTTTAATATGTTTAATGAACGGCTACTGGGCTTCTCCCAAGGATTGAATCTTTCCTAGCCATTTATTGCTGATAGTGAGTGCAAATAGGATTCTTTTGGGTTACCTCCATAACCTCCTCCTTTTCCATTAACACACATATTCCCAGATACAGTAGCTCAAACTCCTACATCCACCACATCATGAATATATATTTATGCCAAAATGAGTGCTACTGAGCATGGCAAATGTATACAACAGAAGACACGGGTGCCCAATGCTACATCAAATTGACAAAACATATATGGTAATGAGTATAAAGTTTAAATACTTGAATAATAACAGTAATTACTTGGTTTTTTAGTTAAACCCTTTGGCCAAAGCGTCGTAAGCCTGCATACCAACGTCAAGGTAAACAAAAAATGCAGGTCCTAACACTAAAACTGTGAACCCTTCCTGTTACCTCTGTAGGAGGGGAAGGAACTGCAGTGAGTCCTGTCCATTCAGCAAGTTGCCAGAATGCTACATCAAATTGACAAAACATATATGGTAATAAGTATAAAGTTTAAATACCTTGGGAGGTTTTGGCAACTTGCTGCAGGGGACCCTGGTTCAATTCCCAGTGTCGGCTCCTTGTGACCTTGGGCAAGTCACTCTATCTCCCTGTGCCTCAGGCACCAAAAACATAGATTGTAAGCTCTATGGGCAGGGACCTTTTCCTGCAAAATGTCTCTGTAAAGCGTTGCGTACAATTAGCAGCGCTATACAAGAACATGCTAGTATTATTATTATTATTGTATACATTTGCCACGCTCTGTAGCACTCATTTTGGCATAAATATATATTTATGATGTGGTGGATTTAGGAGATTGAGCTACCTGGGAATATGTGTTTTCAGAAATTGATAAAGACCACTGGGAGTGATAAATGCTGACTTCTCCCTAGCCTCCTGGGTCAGAGGGATTTGCCAATACCTTTTGGACAAATCCATGGTTGTCAGATACTTTGCACCCACAAGCTCATCTCAGAGCTCATGCATTCAAGGCATGGGATAAGCATCCGACACCGTAAGAGCATTGAGCTGCCAGTAGTCCACACAGAACCGAGTGGTTCTGTCCTACTTAGGTACCAGGACTACCGGACAAGCCCAAGGGCTCTGAGACTGTACAATTACCCCTAGGGCCAGCATTTCACCTCTGCTTATACTCAATATGCAAGAGCAAGATGCACCCGCTCTACCTAATGAGACCAGCACGGTCTTGGAAACAGACCGGTGCAATAGGGCATAAGGATAATTGTCAAACACAGAGTGGAACACTGTATGTAGTAAAGACACTGACATACAGATAAGGCCCTGTGTATAATGCACTCAGGTCTGTAAGAATATATGCAGTACAAAGAAGATAGTCTGGACCAAATAGTAAAGGTAAATTGTTGTTGATTAAAATACTTTATTAGTAATATACTATTAAAAAATAATGGAACCAGTATAATAAAGTGAGAATAGGAACTGAAAGTATAACGTGCTGATACCCTTTAGGGAGTCTATATTGAGCAAAATGAACTAAATATATGACACCTGCACAGAGATGTCTGTACAGGTGAAAAGTCCAAATGGGACTGAAGATATCAGCAAAAAGAATATCAGAAGCTGAGGTGCCCAAAGCGTAGTATAACGTGGCTATAAGGGCTTCTTCTGATAGATCATGACGTCCCTGGATAGCCTGTATCGTAGCACTCACAAAAAGCACTGGTGTGTAATTAAGGAATTGTCACCTAACATGTAATGCCTCACAGAACTGTATAACACTGTAGAAGTTAATAACAATTGAGGGCAACAATGAAATATGGTGAATAGCGGTGTAAGGTAAGTATAAACCCACACACTAGTTAAAGACACACGAGTGCACACTTGCAGTGTTTGCCACAGTGATAAGTGGACAGACACATGAATGGAGTAGCTGAATTCGCTGATTGGCAGTAAGGAACCCCGCAAAAACTAACCCTGAGCGCCAATAACTAAGCACAGGGACGGAAGTGAAATTGGGAGGTCCCTACACACCAATATATGCTGACCCTGCGGGGATATAACAGTGCAGCAGGATCATGTACTCCCCCAAACTAACCCTCAAAGACATAACCCTACAGCACACGGGGGGGAGAGGGGTGGGGAGAGGATAGAAAAGAGGGAGAGAGGACCCTCAGCCAACTTATCTGAGCTTGCCCTGTGGAGACACGATTCTGTATATAAAGTGTGGTGAGTGCGCAGCTTAGGAGGCTCCGTCGGTGTTCCGATCAGGTCTGCTGGAGGCTGCTGGCATCCCTAGTGAACATCGCGGTACGTGATGTCATGACGCCCTCTGATGTACGTTTCGCGTTAGCTTCATCCAGAGAGGAATAGATCTTCACTCCCCCCAGTGGCCGGTATATATAGGGCTCTGCTGGGAGGAACATAGAAAAAATTCAAACAAAACAGACAGAAAGGAAAATAATAAGAGTATATGAAGTCAATAGAGATACCAATATGGTAATAAGATGTGGGGAACAAGGCCCCCATTAACCAAGGTGTAATTAATACAGAATGGTTAGTGATTAAAATATAAGATATAAGAATTGTAGCCACTTAACCAAGTGCAAGACATCATTGAACAAGGGGACCAACACTAATACATTAAAATGCCTAAGTCTGCCACAATAATGCCAGTTTAAGGAGGATCTCACAAAAAGGGGGTAAATAAAAAGCCTTCATTCAGGCCATTTGGAGTTAAGGTATGGAGGTCATAAATTCAACGGCTCTCCTTTTGGAGTAAAATACGATCCCAATCTTATCTTCTGGGCCCAATGATCACTTGATCAATACCACAGTGTAAGGATCCGCGCTGCGGGTACACCTGCTTCCAGCGCCTCCTTACCTCCATGCCCCCCAGGCTCCCCGGTGGCATGCCTCACTCCGTGCGGCCTCCTCCACGGCTGCTCCCACACTTCCGGGTCGCGTGCATCACCCCTACGGGCGCGTGCGGACCAAGGCTTCAATTTGCTGGTGCCGAGCGCCTGACTCCGCCTCCTGACGCGGCGCACGTATCACGCGCTTCCCTGCCCCTGCTTTGTCAGGACCGCCCCCCAGACCCTTCTCTCCTATCAGGCCCTTCCCCGGGCCGTTCCTCCACTCCTCCCCTTGCACTGACAGGCCCCAGCTGCCCAGGCACCTCTCCCCTATCAGGTCCTCCCTCGGGCCGCTCCTCCATCCCTCCCCTTGCTCCGATTGACCCCAGCCTCTCAGACACTTCTCCCCTATCAGGTCCTCCCTCAGGCCACTTCTCCGTTCCTCCCCTTCCTCTGATAGGTCCCAGCCCCCTATTTAGTCTCCCTTCACCATTTCCTCTTTGCTCTGCATAGCTTCTGTACCTTGGTGCTGTCTGCTGTTGCCTGGCCCCTTTTGTCTTTCAGTTCCTTTTCCTGTCCCTGGATATACTGCTGACCTCCCTGGATCTCGACCTTTGGCTTTGGACTTCTACTACGCTGCTCTCTGGAACCCTTGGACTTGGCTTTGGACATTACTACTCTGCAGACTTCTATATCCCTTGGACACGGCTTACGGACACTCTACCACGCTGCTCTCTCCACTCCACGACACAGGCTTACGGACACTCTACTACGCTGCACTATCCATCCCACGACCATTGGCTTCCGAACTTTACCTTTCTACGCTGGTGCTGGCAAGTACGGTACCCATTCTATTTTTGTTACCCGGACCACCTACGATACTTCCACACTCCGGCCAGACCCCGTTTACTGCTAGGTGTGTGGTATTACTCCTTTCCACCTCAGTCCCGGGGTCTCGTCTGGCTTGTGGGCAGGCCGAGCATTACATTATGCAGAGCCCATCAGACCCAGACCCCCCTGAGGTGGAAGATACCCTAACCACTATCTCCAAACACTTTACCTTTTTGTACAACCAGGATACCACCCTTAACCAACAGGTTGCTACCATAACCTCTCAGATTCCCCAGCTTAATGTCTCCACTTCCGTTATCCCTCCCACTGTCTCCCGTGAAGGAACAGGTTCTTCGGAGTTGTGTATTCCTGCGCCCAGTAAATACGCGGGGTACCCGCTTGGATACCGTGGGTTTTTAAATCAGTGCGAAATACAATTCGAACTGTCACCCTCTCGCTTCCCCACGGATCGTACCAAGGTAGCTTATGTTTTTGCCCTTCTCACCGGGGACGCCCTGGCCTGGGCTTCACCAATCTGGGAGCTCAAACCTGAACTCACAACTTCCCTAACTTTAAAAGTGAATTTCGTTTAGTCTTTGACACCCCTGGACGTAGTGATATGGCTGCTTCCTCCTTGTTCCACATTTCGCAGGGTCGGCGATCAGTGGCACGTTACGCTCGGGAGTTCCGGACTATCGCGGCTGAGACTGATTGGAACGATGGGGCACTTTCCGCGGCTTTCTGGCAGGGACTTTCTGAATCCTTAAAGGACGAGCTGGCGGCTCGTGAAAGGCCATCCTCACTAGAGGCCCTAATTGCTTTGTGCATCAGAGTGGATCAAAGACTTCTGGAGAGGCGGGCTGAACGTCCTCGTACTTCTGTTTCCATGTCTTCTAATTCCAGGTCTCCTGCTCTTGTTCTACCAGCATTGGATGCTCCGGAACCCATGCAACTGGGCAGTCACCAACTTCCTTCTATGGAGCGACTTTGTCGGAGAAACGAAGGCCTGTGCTTCTATTGTGGATCTCCTGGGCACATCCTGCCACGTTGTCCCTTGAGGCCGGGAAACGCCAGTGCCCAGTGAGATATGAGGGAATCTCTCTGGGTACCATCTCTTCTTTTCCCTCTCCTGCACAGGGTCTTCCCAAATGCATCTTACTGCCTGTCCTCTTTAAATATGCCAGCATCCAAACTCCCGCTCTGGACTTCCTCGATTCTGGGTCTGGAGGAAATTTCATAAATCAGGCTTTTGCTATCCAGCACAACATTCCACTCCGGGAGAAGGCCGTTCCGGTCGGATTGGAGGCTATCGATGGTCGACTCCTGCAGCCAGCTTTTATTTCCTTGGAGACATTTCCTATTGAACTTTCTATGAATGACGGACATTTAGAACTCATTTCTTTTGATGTCATCCATTCCCCTTCGGTTCAAATCATCATGGGCTTACCATGGCTGCAACTACACAATCCCATCTTCGATTGGACTGCCGAGTTCCCCATTCAATGGAGATCCTCCCAGGTGGAATCATCCTCTCTGTTCGCTGCGGTATTGGCTGTCTTGGAAACCTGTCCCCCGCAAAACGCCACTCTACCGGACGTCTATTCGGAGTTCCTGGATGTCTTTAGTAAGGCCAAATCCAATGAGCTTCCGCCTCATCACCGATTGACTTAATTCCGGGTGCTCCTTTTCCTAATGCCAGGTCATATCCATTATCTCTGCCTGAGACGGAGGCCATGTCCGAGTATATCACAGAAAAACTTCAAAAAGGCTTCATCCGGAAATCCACTTCTCCCGCCGGAGCAGGATTCTTTTTTGTAAAAAAAAAAGGATGGGACGCTTCGCCCGTGCATTGATTTCCGTGGCCTAATCAAGATTACCATCAAAAATCGCTACCTCATTCCGGAGCTCTTCGATAGGCTGCAAGGCGCGACGATTTTCTCTAAACTTGATCTACGGGGGGCTTATAACCTGATTCGCATTCGCAGTGGAGATGAGTGGAAGACCGTGTTCAACACTTGCAGCGGTCACTATGAGTACCTGGTGATGCCGTTTGGGTTGTGCAATGCCCCTGCAGTCTTCCAAGACTTTATGAATGAGGTTTTTAGTGATCTATTGAATTCTTTTGTGATTATCTACTTGGATGATATCCTTATTTTTTCCAAAACCCTCGAAGAACACATTATCCATACCAAGATGGTGCTCTCTTGTTTACGGGACAACAAGCTCTACGCCAAGATGGAGAAGTGTGTCTTTCACAAATCCTCAACTACCTTCCTGGGATACATTGTCTCGGATCAAGGGTTCACCATGGACCCGGAGAAGCTAAATTCTGTACTCTAATGGCCTCAACCTAACTCTTTAAAGGCGATTCAGCGTTTCCTCGGTTTCGCAAATTATTATAGGAAATTTATTGCTGTTTTTTCTACCTTGGTAGCGCCCATTACGGCCCATACCAAAAAAGGGGCTGATCCTTCCTCTTGGCCATTGGAGGCCAGCCGGCCTTTGGGTCTCTTAAAAAAGCCTTTGTCTCTGCCCCCATTCTGCGACATCCTGTCCCCACCCTCCCCTTTACCTTGGAAGTTGACACCTCTGACATGGGAGCCGGTGCGGTTCTCTCTCAAAGAATCACCCCTGAAGATAAACTACACCCCTGTGGGTTTTTTTCTAAAAAAAAATCTTCAGCAGAAAGAAATTACGACGTGGGGAATAGGGAGTTGTTGGCCATCAAGATGGCATTACAAGACTGGAGACATCTTCTGGAAGGAACCAAGGAACCCATTCTGATCCTGACAGACCACAAAAATCTTTCTTACATTGAAGGTGTCCCGACATCGTCTTGGGCCCCGTCAAGCTTGCTGGGCGTTGTTCTTCTCAAGGTTTAACTTTATCATCTCTTATATTCCTGGGACAAAGAATATCAAAGCGGATGCATTGTCCCTTCAGTTTATCACTGAGGAGAAGTCACAAGAAGTCCCGAGAGTATTCTGTCCTCCCAATTGTTTATCTCTGCCGCCTCCTTTGACATACTGGATAAGATTTTGGAGTCTCAAGCACAGGTTCCCGAAGGGCTAGAAGTACCTGATGGTCGTTTTTACGCAGCCCCACGTTTTCATCTCAAAATTCTTGAATGGGCTCACTCCTCCAGATCTGCCGGCCATCCCGGGTTTAAGAAGACTACGGATCTGATTCGGCAAACCTTCTGGTGGCCCAATATGATTAAGGACATTAGAGCGTTCACCTCCTCTTGCCCAGGCTGCGCACAAAAGAAATCTGTCCGTCAAAAGCCTTCTGGTCTTCTACAACCTCTCCCGGTCCCAGACCGTCCTTGGAGTCACATTGCCATGGACTTCATCGTGGATATTCCCCGTCTAATGGTATGACTACTATTCTTGTAATTGTTGACAGATTCTCCAAGCAAGCTAATTTTGTTCCCCTCAAGGGTCTACCCAATTCCAGTACTTTGGCGGATATCTTTGTAAAAGAAATTTTCCGTGTTCATGGCGTCCCGTGGTCCATTGTCTCGGATCGGGGTACTCAATTTGTTTCTAAATTCTGGCGGGCATTTCCCCAGAGGTTGGGCATTACCCTTCTTTTTTCCTCAGGCTACCACCCCCAAACAAATGGGCAGACTGAACGCATGAACCAGTCCCTTGAACAGTATTTGCGTTGTTTTTCTTCCAATTCTCAGGATAATTGGGCAGAGCTACTTCCTTGGGCAGAATTTGTGATTAACTCTCTAAAAACGAGTCCACTCAAGAATCACCGTTTTATGTAAACTACGGATTTCATCCTACCCGTCTTCCCATGCATTCTCCCAGGTCCGGAGTTCCTGCAGCAGATGATAGGGTATCAACCCTACAGGAATCTTGGAGGAAGATTCAAACAGTTTTACAAGACTCCGTGCTAAGACAGAAGAGACAAGCAGATAGGCTTCATCGGGAGGCCCATAAGTTCGTACCTGGAGATAAGGTCTGGCTTTCTTCTAAAAATATCAAACTGAAGGCCCCAACCCCTAAACTGTCTCCCAGGTTTCTGGGTCCTTTCTCTATTCTGAGACAAATTAATCCTGTGGCTTATCAGCTTCACTTACCTCCCTCTATGAAGATTTCACCCGTCTTCCATGTTTCACTCTTGAAACCGTTTATCCAAGGCAAATGATTCGCTCATCCTTCTCTTCAGCCTCCTCCCCCCATTGTACCAGGACAACAGGAGTTCGAAATCCAGTCCATCATTGACTCTCACATCTCCAGGGGCAAGCTCCAATTTTTGGTTCACTGGAAGGGATACGGACCTCAGGATCGTTCTTGGGTCTCGCATGCAGATCTTCACATCCCTTCTCTACTCAAACGATTCCACCAAAAATTTCCCATCAGACCTTGGATGGTTCGTCCGGAGTCCAACCCTCGAGGGGGGGGGTACTGTAAGGATCCGCGCTGCGGGTACACCCGCTTCCAGCGCCTTCTTACCTTTGCTCCTTGCCGCCCAGGCTCCTCGGCACCGTACCTCACTCCGTGTGGCCTCCTCCACGGCTGCTCCCACACTTCCGGGGTGCGCGTGGGCCCAGGCTTCAATTTGCTGGCGCCGGGCACCTGACTCCGCCTCCCCTGACGCAGCACATGTATCACGCGCTTCCCTGCCCCTGCTCCGTCAGGGCCGCCCCTCAGACCCTTCTCTCCTATCAGGCCCTTCCCGGGCCGTTCCTCCACTCCTACCCTTGCTCTGACAGGCCCCAGCTGCCCAGGCACCTCTCCCCTATCAGGTCCTCCCTCGGGCCGCTCCTCCGTCCCTCCCCTTGCTCCGATTGGCCCCAGCCTCTCAGACACTTCTCCCCTATCAGGTCCTCTCTCGGGCCACTACTCCATTCATCCCCTTCCTCTAATACGTCCCAGCCCCCTATTTAGTCTCCCCACACCATTTCCTCTTTGCTCTGCATAGCTTCTGTACCTTGGTGCTGTCTGCTGTTGCCTGGCACCTTTTGTCTTTCAGTTCCTTTTCCTGTCCCTGGATATACTGCTGACCTCCCTGGATCTCGACCTTTGGCTTTGGATATCTACTACGCTGTTCTCTGGAACCCTTGGATTTGGCTTTGGACATTACTACTCTGCAGACTTCTATATCCCTTGGACACGGCTTACGGACACTCTACTACGCTGCTCTCTCCACTCCACGACCCAGGCTTACGGACACTCTACTACGCTGCTCTCTCCATCCCACGACCATTGGCTTACGTACTTTACCTTTCTACGCTGGAGCTGGCAACTACGGTACCCATTCTATTTTTGTTACCCGGACCACATACGCTACTTCCACACTCCGGCCGTACCCCGTTTACAACTAGGTGTGTGGTATTATTCCTTTCCACCTCAGTCCTGGGGTCTCGTCTGGCTTGTGGGCAGGCCTAGCGTTACACACAGAAGCGGAGATTGCTGGTGTTGCCATTATGTGCATCATTGACATGACGTGCGAGTGGGGTATCTAGGTGGTTACGTATGGAACCAATGTGTTCAAGGATGCGTCTCCTGAATTCACGTCTGGTTTTGCCCACGTACTTTTTGCCACATTCACAACTGGCCAAGTATCTCTATTGACTTCATATACTCTTATTATTTTCCTTTCTGTCTGTTGTGTTTTAATTTTTTCTCTGCTCCTCCCAGCAGAGCCCTATATATACCGGCCACTGGGGGGAGTGAAGATCTATCCCTCTCTGGATGAAGCTAACGCGAAACGTACGTCAGAGGGCGTCATGACGTCACGTACCGCGATGTTCACTAGGGATGCCAGCAGCGTCCAGCAGACCTGATCGGAACACCGACGGAGCCTCCTAAGCTGCGCACTCACCACACTTTATATACAGGATCGTGTCTCCACAGGGCAAGCTCAGATAAGTTGGCTGAGGGTCCTCTCTCCCTCTTTTCTATCCTCTCCCCACCCCTCTCCCCCCCGTGTGCTGTAGGGTTATGTCTTTGAGGGTTAGTTTGGAGGAGTACACGATCCTGCTGCACTGTTATATCCCCGCAGGGTCAGCATATACTGGTGTGTAGGGACCTCTCAATTTCACTTCCGTCCCTGTGTTTAGTTATTGGCGCTCAGGGTTAGTTTTTGCGGGGTTCCTTACTGCCAATCAGCGAATTCAGCTACTCCATTCATGTGTCTGTCCACTTATCACTGTGGCAAACACTGCAAGTGTGCACTCGTGTGTCTTTAACTAGTGTGTGGGTTTATACTTACCTTACACCGCTATTCACCATATTTCATTGTTGCCCTCAATTGTTATTAACTTCTACAGTGTTATACAGTTCTGTGAGGCATTACATGTTATGTGACAATTCCTTAATTACACACCAGTGCTTTTTGTGAGTGCTACGATACAGGCTATCCAGGGACGTCATGACCTATCAGAAGCAGCCCTTATAGCCATGTTATACAAGGCTTTGGGCATCTCAGCTTCTGAAATTCTTTTTGCTGATATCTTCAGTCCCATTTGGACTTTTCACCTGTACGGACATCTCTGTGCAGGTGTCATATATTTAGTTCATTTTGCTCAATATAGACCCCCTACGGGGTATCAGAACGTTACAGTATACTTTCAGTTCCTATTCTCACTTCATTATACTGGTTCCATTATTTTTTAATAGTATATTCCTAATAAAGTATTTTAATCAACAACAATTTACTCTTACTATTTGGTCCAGACTATCTTCTTTGTACTGCATATATATTCAGTAGGGTACTCTTTCTTACAGACCTGAGTGCATTATACATAGGGCCTACTCAATACGCATGCTTATGCAGAGGTCTCTGATCACCAGTGTCCACTGGATGGTCAGTAATATGTGTCCTGCCTGGCTTATCCGTGAACAGGACCCTATGCTGCTCTTGTCACGCCTGTATGCCCGCAGATCTGGCTAGACCCCAGTACTGAGGTGGGAACGGTATGATACCACACACCCACAGCAGTGGGAGCAAGCCCGGAGTGTGGTATAGAGTTGCTGGGCCTGTAGGAAGAGTTGTTAGTTTATACTTGCAACGCTTGGGGATGTCCGTAAGAATAGTCGTGTCCGTGTGCCAATGTTCAGGAGTCCAGAGGTTAGAATCGTCAGAGGGCAAGCCAGGTCCTAGGAAGCCAGAGGTAAGCGAAGTAGTATGCATAGCAGGGTTCAAAGGGATACCAGAGAGCAGAGTAGTCCAGGACAAGCAGGGGTCAAAGCCAGGGAAATCCAAGATAACACAGGAGCAGGAAACAACAGGAACACAAAGGGAGCACAGCATAGGTCAGTTACACACAGGGAAACAGGAACTATGCAGAGCGAGGAAGAAGTGGACAGACAGTGGTTATAAAGGAGGGCATACCAATAGGAGAGAGGGAAGGTGTAGAGAGAGAAGTGGGAGATGACAGGGATAGGACAGGGAGAGAAGAGGAGGAGACAGAAGGGGCAGTCAGGGGAATGCGCGCGCACATGTTGCAACACAGAGAGGGACCGCACGGAGCAAGGGAAGGACGCAGGAGGAGCACGGAGCCCAGAGAAGGGGAACGCGCGCGTGACTGCGACTGCAAGACGGCATGCAGAGGCAGAGAGGAGGGAGCAGATGGGTCAGGGAGACCAGCGGAGGAGCGTGTGCGCGCGCCCTCCGTGGGCTGAGGGATGCATGCACCGGACGCGTCACCAGGCGCGCGGAATGCCGCGCCACAGGCATTACGCAAGGAGGAGGCAACGGGACGGATGCCACCACAGGGGAAGGTAATGCGGGAACCGCGGGAGAGAGGGAGCGGGGAGGATCATAGCAGGGACTCAGGGACCGCGTGGGTATGCAAGACCTGCGGGGAACGCACTGCGGCAAAGGGAGAGAGGTGGAAGGCAAAGGAGAGGAGTGGGAAGGAGTAGAAGGGGCAACAGGAGATGGGAGAGAGGGACAAGGAGGGGAAGGAATCTCCTGAGTCATCACAGCTCTAACATAGCCTTTGCCTGCACTCTCTGCTATGCACTGAGCTGGGACCCTATCTCAACCTGCTCTACGGTGCCCCCCTGTCTAGATTCCCCTAGGAGGTCAGGCAGAGCATTGCTCGCCAGGTCCCCCATCAGTTATCACTGATGCCACACTCTGTGTAAAATACTCCTTAAGCATAATTATTAAGTTATATTTCTTTCTGTCTCTCCACCTAACTGTACAACATAGTTGTACTCATTCATCCTCCTGAGTACTGTGTACGGTCCAGACCAGGCAGCCATCAACTTGTTCTGACGAGTGGGCTTCAGAACAATTACTTGCTGCCCTGGGTTGAATTCTCTGCTACCGGAATTTTGATCATACCAAGTCTTCTGCTTGGTCTGAGCCTCCCTGAGGTTAAATACACAAAAATACAGTTATCGCTCAGTACTAAAAACAAACAATCAAGTATAAGGCTCCAGGTGCGTAGGGAGGAGATTAAGCAAAAACACAAATGGCGAACAGAATCACCCAGGTCCCTATTGACACGCACTCATGATGCACAAGTATAATTATAATCCCTGAGGTTAGCCTGTGCCAACCCCATAAGCATTTCCAAATGGTCCCTGAGATCTACCACATACTGAAGCACAGAAGCATCAGTATTGGTAGTCTCCCCTTCCCATCCCTCCCGGAATAAGTCAAGAGGTTGCCCGGACACTGCTACAATATAGAAACTTGAAGGGAGAGAACCCGGTAGATTCTTGTGGTACCTCTTGGTATGCAAACAGCAAATGCTGCAAATGAATCTCCCAAACTTTTTCTTCAGTCTCTATAAAAGCTCGAAGCATCTGCTTCAGGGTCCCTGTGGCAGGACGGCCTGTAGCCGAGGTCAGGGAACAGTCCACACGTATAGTTTCAGGATAAATAAAAACGTTCAGTGGCTTTATTTCTCCACAGTAACATAACATGCGGGTACACTGTCCCTTTAACAAAATAAATCCTGCTCCACTTTGGGAGAAAAACTGACTAATAACACAGCAGACCTAGCTAGCAGGCTGGCTGGCTAAACCAGAACCAAACCATAAGGGTACTTTAAGCAGTCAGTAAACAAATGAATAATCCTTACTTTAGTTGAAGTAGTCTTTGGTGAAATCCCTCTGGCTAAGGGCTCACGCAGCAGTGTGCTTCTCTCTCTCTCTCTCTTTCTCTCTCTCTCTCTGTCTGGCAGCTACTGCCAGTCACATGATCCTTTATCTACCTTGCTGGCTCTCAGGTGTCAGCTAAAGAGTTCTGATTTCCTAACTTCCACCTGAGTTAACCCTTATGAGTGCTGGATGAAGCACTCAGACATATGTCTCCCAGGCGTAACTGATAGGGGTTGACTTCACTCTGTCACATACCTCCCCTGTTTGTGTGTGGCTAGTGTCCCACACGGCTGAAGCCCGACCCTCCACTCCTTCCCTTGACAAAAAATCAGCATTTCCATGGTCCTTTCCAGGTCTATGCTGAATATCAAAAGAGAAGGGTTGGAGGGCAATATACCACCTGGTCAACCTTGGATTTGTGTCCTTCATGGTGTTTAACCACTTCAAGGGCGCATGGTCAGTGACCAGGGTGAAGTGTACTCCGGCGACATAATGTCTCAAGGCCTCAATTGCCCATTTTACAGCGAGGCACTCCTTCTCAATAACGGAATACCTCACTTCCCTTGGGAACAGCTTCCGGCTGATGAACAGTATGGGGTGTTCAACACCATCAAATTGCTGAGACAGCACTGCTCCCAGTCCTACCTCTGAGGCATCCGTCTGGATGATGAAGGGCTATTTAAAATCTGGGCTCCGAAGAGCGGGGCCCTCTGACAGGCACTTTTTTTGCATGTCAAAGGCGTCTTGGCACTCCCAAGACCATTTAACTTGGGTCGGGGCACTCTTTTTTGTCAGATCTGTTAGGGGTGCAGATATTTCTGAAAAATTGGGGATAAACCGCCAGTAATACCCTGCTAACCCCAAAAGGGAGCGGACCTGTGTCTTTGTCTATGGGGTGGGGACTTCCTATATGGCGGACACCTTGCTAGCTAGTGGCCTTACTATCCCTCCCCCAACGGCATAGCCCAAGTACTTTGTAGTGGATTTACCCAGGGCACATTTTTTTGGATTTGCAGTGAGCCCTGCTTCTCTTAAGGACGTTAGGACTGCCCTTAACCTTTTTATATGAGACTGCCAGTGTCTGCTATAGATGACAATGTCATCCAAGTAGGCCGCGGCATATGCCCTATGGGGTCGTAGTACCTTGTCCATTAACCTTTGGAATGTGGCTGGAGCCCCATGTAACCCAAATGGCATAGTGACGAATTGGTATAAACCGAGAGGGGTGGCGAAGGCAGTTTTGCATTTGGATTCTTCCGCTAGAGGTATCTGCCAATATCCTTTCGTGAGATCTAGGGTGGAGATATACTCTGCTTTACCAAGCGAATCAAGCAATTCATCCACCCTAGGCATTGGATATGCATCAAATCTGGATACAGCATTTACCTTTCGCAGATCCACGCAAAACCTCACCTTCCCATCTGGTTTAGGGACCAACATGATAGAGCTACACCATTCGCTGTGGGACTCCTCGATCACGCCCAATTCCAACATGTCTATTATCTCCCTCTCTACCAGGTCTTTTCGGCCCTCTGGCAATCTATAGGGACGGGACCGTACTTTTACGCCAGGTTCTGTCTCAATCCTATGGGACACTAAATCAGTCTGCCCTGGCAGCTCAGAAAAAACATCTGGGAACTGGTCACATACATCAAGTAGGTCTGACCTTTGTTCCGTTGTTAACTGCTCTCCCATGGGAACCTGATGGTCAGTGTACGTACTACCCTTTGGAAGCTTTGGACCCAAATCCGTCTCTCCTTCCCGAGGGTGAATGAACAGCGATCTCATCATTTTCCAGGGTTTCAGGAGGTTCACGTGGTAGATTTGTTTACCCTTCCTGGACCCTGGTTGAGAGATCTCATAGTTCACCTCCCAGGTGCGGCGGAGAACTTGGAAAGGACCCTGCCACTTTGCAAGGAGTTTACTCTCTGATGTCGGTAGTAGTAGCATCACTTGGTCCCCAGGTTGGAAGACCCTCAAGCGAGCATTTTGGTTGTACTGCCTCTCTTGACGTTCTTGAGCAGATTTGAGGTTTTCCTTCGCAAACCGACCTATCATGTCTAGGCGGTTTCTAAGGTCTATGACATACTGAAGGGTATTCTTGGAGGGGGAGGGCTCCTCCTCCCAGGATTCCTTCAGTAGGTCGAGAATACCCCGAGGTTGGCGTCCATATAGGAGCTCAAACGGGGAGAAGCCTGTGGATGATTGGGGAACTTCTCGTACCGCAAACAATAGGAAAGGGAGAAGTTCATCCCAAGCTCGCTTTTCAGTGTCCACAAACTTCCTAAGCATAGTTTTTAAAGTACGGTTAAACCTCTCTACCAATCCATCAGTCTGAGGATGGTAGACCGAGGTCCGGACGGATTTTACCTCCAATAACTTCAGGACATCCTGCATTAACTTTGCCATGAAATTTGTTCCCTGGTCAGTTAACATTACTTGGGGAAGTCCTACCCTAGAAAACAGTTCTAACAGCCTGTGAGCAACCTGTTTAGCAGTGGCTGATCTCAGAGGGAAGGCCTCAGGATACCTGGTGGCATAATCAACAACAACGAGTATAAATTTATGTCCCTTCGCAGAGGGTTCTAAAGGTCCGACCAGATCTACCCCAATTCTCTCGAATGGGACGGCTACCAAGGGCAGAGGAACCAAAGGAGCCGGCTTCTGTCCTTTTTGGCTAGTTAACTGGCATTCAGGACATGTCTCACATAGTTTCATGATGTCACCATGTATGCCTGGCCAGTAAAACCGGGACGAGATGCGGTCCGTGGTCTTATCTCTGCCCAAATGACCACCCCATGGGAGAGTATGAGCTAGGGTACACTGTTTTAATCAACCCTTTAGGGACTAGCATCTGTCGAATGACCTCCCCTGTTTGTGTAACCTTATTCACACGATATAGTATGTCATTCAACAGTTTTCAAAATGTGGAAACACTTTTACACCTTGTTCATCTATTATCTTGTTGTTGACCTGTACCACCTTCTCATATTGTCTAGCCAGAGCTGGGTCCTCCCTCTGCCTCTGACGGAAGTCTGGAAGATCCATGTCTGGCAACACTCCGGTATCTATCTGTTCCCCACCCTAGTCATCCCCGGCCATGACCTGCAGTCCTTTGGGCTGACTAATGTTACCAAAAGTCCCAGCCTTTCTTAACCAGTCCTCTTTTTCCGCACATCTCTGTTTACGTGTCTTTGGGACATGGTGTCTACGGGGGAAAATCTCTGGGGAAAAAGGGAACAAGTCTCCGGGCTTCTCCGGTACCAGAGAAGTAGGCTCCGTAGGAGTAGGGGCCAACAATGTTTTGAGGTAGGGCCAGTCTCGGCCAAGTAGAACAGGAGCAGGTAGCCAGGGAGCAACTCCCACTAGTAGGCTAGCCTCTTGATCCTGGATACGCAGTGTAACGTTCGCCGTCGGGTATCTCTTTGTATCCTCATGGATACACTCGATATTCCAAGGAGAGTCATAAGATAGTCTATTGCTTGGAATTAGGCCCTCTAGGATCAGGGTTTTTCCAGAGCCCGAGTCCAGCATGGCGTTTACTTTTGTCCCCTCCAGAGATGCTGGGACTAACCACGGATTGTGGTCCCCTCGGAGACAAGCTGTGGCAGTGGTTCTGCCATATGAACAGTCCATTTCCGCATCTCCTGAGTCCACAAACTCGGTCATCCGCGGAAGCTCTCGACGGGGCTCGGTGTTTGGACCTCTCCGCTGTTGGATGGGGTCCTCCCTTCTGGTTGGTGGGGTTATCCTCTCCACCGGGTGGGTGACAGGAGTCCAGGTTCTCGGGGAATACTGTGGGTGGCAGCCTCCCTTGAGTGGCCTCGGACCCAGGATGGGCGTCTCTGCGGGAGTCTGCGGGCGTCTCTGCGGGACCCTGGATGGGCGTCTCTGCGGGAGTTTGTTCAAGGATCTCTGCCTTGTCATGTTTTTCCGGTTGTATCCACCTGGCACATAAGTCTACTAAGCGGTGGGCTACGACCCGGGGTCTGTCTCGGTTTGTATATTTGACTGTCCAGAACTGCTGTCGGTAGGTCTCTGGCGTGAGGCCTAGGCGATCCATAATAGCAGCCTTTAGTTTCTGATAGTCCATGGCCTCGTCCGCTGGAAGAGCCTGGTAGGCTGCCTGAGCTTCCCCTATGAGGAGTGGAGCCAGAGTCGTTACCCAGCGATCAACTGTCCAGCCGTGGGCCGTGGCTACCCTTTCAAAAGTGAGGAGAAATGCCTCTGGGTCTTCGTTTGGCTTCATTTTAGGCAGCATCACCGGTGGGTTATTTGGAATCCCTGGTCTGCCTGGGGTTGGGCCTTCGACCAGCAGTTGGAGTAGCTTTTCCTCTCGCCGGGCCTGTTGCTCATCTTGCTGGGCTTGTCGCTCAGCTTGCTGGACTTGTCGCTCATCTTGCTGGGCTTGTCGCTCTGCTTGCTTCTCTGCTAGCTGGAGCTGTTGCTCAAGGAACTGAGAAAAAAAATTCTCCATTTTTTTTTTTTTTTTTTTGTGGCCCTTCAGATACAGGAGCCGTCCGACATCCCACTTCTGACACCACCTGTGGCAGCCTGTAGCCTAGGTCAGGGAACAGTCCACACGTATAGTTTCAGGATAAATAAAAACGTTCAGTGGCTTTATTTCTCCACAGTAACATAACATGCGGGTACACTGTCCCTTTAACAAAATAAATCCTGCTCCACTTTGGGAGAAAAACTGACTAATAACACAGCAGACCTATCTAGTAGGCTGGCTGGCTAAACCAGAACCAAACCATAAGGGTACTTTAAGCAGTCAGTAAACAAATGAATAATCCTTACTTTAGTTGAAGTAGTCTTTGGTGAAATCCCTCTGGCTAAGGGCTCACGCAGCAGTGTGCTTCTCTCTCTCTCTCTTTCTCTCTCTCTGTCTGGCAGCTACTGCCAGTCACATGATCCTTTATCTACCTTGCTGGCTCTCAGGTGTCAGCTAAAGAGTTCTGATTTCATAACTTCCACCTGAGTTAACCCTTATGAGTGCTGGATGAAGCACTCAGACATATGTCTCCCAGGCGTAACTGATAGGAGTTGACTTCACTCTGTCACAGTCCCATTGAACCTTTCACATAAACCGTTTATCTGGGGGTGGTAAGCGGTTGTGCGCTGGTGTTTCACCCCAAATCCCAGAGACACTGTAGCAATTCACTCATGTCAGAATCTCACTAGGGAAACCTTCACTAGTGAAAATGGTGGCCAGTGCTACTGCCTCAGGGTACCTGGTGGCAAAATCCACCACCGTGAGTATGTAATGCCTACCAGACCAACTAGGGATCATGAGAGGTCCCACTATATCCATAGCTACTCTCTGGAAGGGTTCCCCTATTACCGGTAGTGGGTTCAGGGGTGCCTTCACATGATCACATGCCTTACCTACTCATTGGCAGGCATCACAGGAGCGGCAGAACTCTGTCATGGCCCCTTGATGCCCCCGGCCAGTAGTAACACTGCAACAGCCGGGCTCCCGTCTAAGTGACCCCGCTAGTGGTATGGTGTGGGCTACCTGCAATAACTGCTGCCTATACTCCCTCGGTACCACTAACTGTCGCCTATCAGACCATGCTCTATCTGGAGCGGTAGAACCCTGCTCTCTATACAAGAGCCTGAGGTGCCATAAGAACCGATCTGACCCACTGTACAAGGCAGACTCGGACATCTGGAGTCTCTTGCCCTCCAAGCTGGGATCAGACCACACTGCTTCCCTAAACTGTGTCCCTAATTCTGGCCACCCACCCTTAGTCTCTAAGTCAGGTGCAAGGGGAACAGGTAAAGGGGGAGGTAGTTCAGCACACTGTCGCGACTCTGTCTGTCTGGCTTACCTGCCTGGTCTCCTCTGAGACTCCTGGAACCATTGGTCCCAAATGCAGGAAGACTGCGAAATCCTCATGGACAAGTGCCCTGCTCTGACTCCTGGTAATCGCTGCAACCGGAGCCAATTCCACCGTAAACACACATATAAGAGGCCTCAGGTCGTTACTGAGTAGCACCTCAATATCCAACCCGGGCAAAACCCCCACCTCCCTCATGCCGCGTCAGGCACCCCAATCAAGAAAGACCCGGGCAACCTGGATGGACCGCGGTCCTGCGTCTGGCATGGTCACCTGCATCCCTGTGCCTGAGAGCAGATCCTGTGGTCTCTCCATATCAGTTCGAAACAGAGTAACAGTGGCCCCGGAGTTAAGCAAGCCGGCTGCTCGGTGATCTCCGATGGTCACTTGCTGCAAATGCTGTTGCCGGATATCATTGGATTGCAACCCGACTGGTGCAATCTGATGTCCCCCCGTTTCCACTGCTGTTCCGCTGGCTGCAGGTTTAGATTCTTCTGTTGAAGTCCCTCGCTGGGCTGGCTGGATGGCTGCACTCTGTTCCTCTGTGTGTGCCACTTACACGCTGGCTTGGATGCCCCTCCTTCTGCAGCTGTTTTATTTTTCCACAGTGGAGTGCTCTTGGTCGCCCGAGCTGGAGTGGCTCCTTCTAGGGCAGACCCCTTCTTGCCGGGCAGTGCTGGCTGGTGATGAACTCATCAGCCATGTTAGCAGCATCCAGGCAAGTCTTTGGTTTGCGGTCAAAGACCCAGTCTCTTAAATCCGGTGGACACTGCTGCAAAAATTGGTCCTTGAACATTAAGTCCAGCAGACTGTGATACTTGGTGGCATGTCATCCCTCCACCCACTGAGTCCCATGCATTATCATGCGTGAGGCAAACCGCATGTAGGATTTCCACCATGGAGACTGCACACCCTGTGAAGCTGCAAGTAGTTGGAGCTTCTACTCAAAAGGTGTCCCCCAGGGCATGGCCTGGAGGCAAATCAAGATGGCTGTGTCAAGCTGAAGCTCCTCAGCAGAAGTGTGACAATCTATTTCCACTCAGTGGCAAACCTGATCCAAATGTAATTAAAGTCATAGATTCTGATTGCCGTTATAGCGGGGAGCACAAAGAATAAAAAAGGGCCAGAGAGAGGGAGGGAAGGGGAGAAGAGATGGGGGGAGGGAAGGAGAGAGGGAGAGAAAGAGAGAAAGAAAGAGAGAGGGAAGGAGAGAGAGAGGGAAGGAGAGAGAGGGGGAAGGAGAGGAAGAGAGGGGAGGAGAGAGAGAGGGATAGAAGGAGAGGGAGGGAAGGAGAGAGAGAGGGGGAAGGAAAGAAAGAGAGAGGGGGGAGGAGAGAGGGAGGAAGGAGAGAGAGAGGGGGGGGAAGGAGAGAGAGGGGGGAAGGAGAGAGAAGGGGGAAGAGAGAGAGAGGGGGGAAAAGAGAGAGAGGGGAGAGGGAGGGAAGGGGAGGAGGGGAGGAGAGATGGGGGGAGGGAAGGAGAGATGGGGGAGGGAAGGAGAGGGAGAGAAAGAGAGAGGGAAGGAGAGAGAGGGAAGGAGAGGGAGGGAGAGAAGGAGAGAGAGGGATAGAAGGAGAGGGAGGGAAGGATAGAGAGAGGGGGGAAGGAAAGAGAGAGGGGGAGGAAAGAGGGAGGGGAATGAGAGAGAGGGGGGAAGGAAAGAGAGAGGGGGGGAAGAGAGAGAGGGGGGAAGAGAGAGGGGGGAAGAGAGAGGGGGGGGAGAGAGAGAGGGGGGAAAGAGAGGGAAGGAGAGAGAGAGAGAGGAAAGGAGAGAGGGAGGGAGAGAAGGAGAGAGGGAAGGAGAGGGAGGGAAGGAGAGAGAGAGGGGGGAAGGAGAGAGAGAGGGGGAGGAAAGAGAGAGAGAGGGGGAATGAGAGAGGGGGAGGAAGGAGAGAGGAGGGAAAGGAGAGAGAGGGGGGAAGGAGAGAGAGAGGGGGGGAGAGAGAGGGGGGGAAGAGAGAGAGGGGAAAGAGAGAGGGGGGAGAGAGAGAGGGGAGAGAGAGAGAGAGGGGGGGGAAAGAGAGAGAGGGGGAAGAGAGAGGGGGGGGAAGAGAGAGAGAGGAGGAGAAGAGAGAGGGGGGGAAGAGAGAGAGGGGGGGAGAGAGAGCGGGAAGGAGAGAGAGAGAGGGGTAGGCGAGAGAGAGGGAAGGAGAGAGGGGTAGGCGAGAGAGAGAGGGGGGAGGAGAGAGAGAGGGGGAGGAGAGAGAGGGGGGAAGGAGAGAGGGAGAGAAAGAGAGAGGGAAGGAGAGAGAGGGGAAGGAGAGAGAGAGAGAGGGAAGGAGAGGGAGGGAGAGAAGGAGAGAGAGAGGGATAGAAGGAGAGGGAGGGAAGGATAGAGAGAGGGGGGAAGGAAAGAGAGAGGGGGAGGAAAGAGAGAGAGGGAGGGGAATGAGAGGGGGGAAGGAAAGAGAGAGGGGGAAGAGAGAGAGAGGGGGGAAGAGAGAGAGAGGGGGGAAGAGAGAGAGGGGGGAAGAGAGAGGGGGGAGAGAGAGAGGGGGGAAAGAGAGGGAAGGAGAGAGAGAGAGGAAAGGAGAGAGGGAGGGAGAGAAGGAGAGAGGGAAGGAGAGGGAGGGAAGGAGAGAGGGGGGAAGGAGAGAGAGAGGGGGAGGAGAGCGAGTGGGGGAATGAGAGAGAAGGGGAGGAAGGAGAGAGGAGGGAAGGAGAGAGAGGGGGGGAGAGAGGGGGAAGAGAGAGGGGGAAAGAGAGAGAGGGGGGGAAGAGAGAGGGGGGAGAGAGAGAGGGGGGAGAGAGAGAGGGGGGGGGGAAAGAGAGAGAGGGGGGAGAGAGAGAGGGGGAATGAGAGAGAGGGGGAGGAAGGAGAGAGGAGGGAAAGGAGAGAGAGGGGGGAAGGAGAGAGAGAGGGGGGGAGAGAGAGGGGGGAAGAGAGAGGGGGGAAGAGAGAGAGGGGGGGGAGAGAGAGGTGGGAGAGAGAGAGGGGGGAGAGAGAGAGGGGGAGGGGAAAGAGAGAGAGGGGGGGGGAGAGAGAGGAGGTAGGAGAGAGAGGGGAAGGAGAGAGGAGGGGAGAGAGAGGGGGGAAGAGAGAGGGGGGGGAAAGAGAGAGAGGGGGGAAAGAGAGAGAGAGGGGGGGGAAGAGAGAGAGGGGGAAGGAGAGAGATGGGTAGGCGAGAGAGGGAAGGAGAGAGAGGGGTAGGCGAGAGAGAGAGGGGGGAAGGAGAGAGCGAGAG
Source organism: Ascaphus truei (assembly GCF_040206685.1). NCBI lineage: Eukaryota > Metazoa > Chordata > Amphibia > Anura > Ascaphidae > Ascaphus > Ascaphus truei. The sequence goes on from NC_134483.1 coordinate 245,232,764, forward strand.
AGGGGGGGAGAGTGAGAGGGGGGGAAGGAGAGAGAGGGGGAGGAGAGAGGGGGGAAGGAGAGAGAGGGGAAGGAGAGAGAGGGGGGGAGAGACAGGGAGAGAGAGAGGGGGGGAGGAGAGAGAGAGGGGGGGGAGAGACTGAGAGGGGTGTAACAATCTTGTTATTAGTGGGAGAGGAGGATTAAGATCAGTATTGCTCGCTATGGGCCTGTATGACTGCAGGTATGTTATTTATAAATGATCTGACCGTTACGTTATTTTTTCAACTATATGCACCAACTTCCACCATTTCATAAAACAAAATTCTAGGTAGGGCTACAATAAGAATATAGAATAAACCCCTAAACCCAATATTTCCTAAGGCCATATCCATGGTTAGTGCACGTACGTACGCACAGCGTCACACACTTCTGTAGCAGGAAATTTTTGTCCTGTAGGTAGGCGCGACGGGGAGTTGTGTCCGTGACATCACGGAGCTGTTTCGCCCTCATTGGGCAAACCGCCCATGTGACCCTGCCATCGCGCTACAAAGACAAATATTTTTGTCTCCTCTAGCTTCGCTCTTGCCGACGCTCACGTACTATACACGATCCCATTCATCTGTTTCAACGCAGTCGCGCGCAATATGCATGGATGTGGCCTAGAGTGTGCCATTCTGTACGTTAGCTTGAATGAGCTGTAAGATATCTTCTATTGCCAGAATGTTTGACTCGTTTAAAAAGGGATTTTAAAAACTTGCAATTCCTTTTTTTATTTTTGTATCAGCCATATTTTTCTGGTGCAAAATGTCTTAACTATTATTCTTATACTTGATTTTTATTTCCTATTTATAAAAGTCAGATCAATGCTGGCTGCTTTAAAAAAAAAAAAAAAAATGATGGTTCCACCAGTTTTCTAAACAGGGAGATCCTGATAAAATAATGCCCCCATGCACTGCGCTGCGGCACTGCTGCCGCCACAGCCCTGTCTGCCTGACCGGGAGGCCACAAATGACCAGCTCCTGCAGACCCCTCAGGCTGGCCGCTGACGTCACCCGCCGGGGCGTGGCCAGTGAGCGATCGCCAGCCCTCCCTTCATCTGGTGCCGGAGCCCGTTCTGCTCCCTGGGCGGCGGCGGTGACGTGGCGACTCCACATCACTGCTGGGCGTGGCCTCCGCCGGATGATAGCCGCGGTGGTGGGTGCAGTGTTATCTGACGGTGTGTCCTCCTCGTGGCTCCCTTCTCTCTGTCCTCCCCCACCCCCGGTGTCAGTCTTCCTGTCCGGTCCCGCCGCCGCCGCCGCAATGCCCGTGGAGTTTGAGCTGTGCCCTGGCCGGGCGGTGGGTGGGGAACATCCCTGCTTCATTATCGCGGAGATCGGGCAAAACCACCAGGGAGACCTGGAGATAGCCAAGAAAATGATCCGCATAGTGAAGGTAAGAGGACGGGAAGCAGGGTCCAATGCACAGTGTGTGTTACACAGGGAAATTATATATATATATATATATATATATATATATATATAATACACATATCCATCTCTAGAATTGCCTATATACACATTCATAATAATACATTCAAATATATCTATAATTTTACACTCAATACATTTTATATTATCATTCACTACACACCTGCATCATGCTTTCATGTTATCACCACCCCCTCCTCCTCCTCCACACTGGTTTATCTATAATTTTTTTTTTTTTCCATTCACCAACCCTCTTAAAGTGTGTAGGGAGGGTGATGCATCACTCTCCTTATAACGGTAACACCCTTTCCACCCCCATCCCTCCTAAGGGGGATATGGTGTTTTGTGGTGCTCATCTGTAGGTATCCAGGAGCCTGGGTCGCTGCAGGGCAGGTAGCTTGGCGGGTAGATATTATCTTTCACAGGATAGGGTGCAGCGTCTCCACATGGTAAGGCAGATGGCGCTGAGCCGCACTGAGGCAGCGGACTTACCCTTTGAGGGCGGCTTTAGGAGGCGCAGGCGGAGGCGGAGGAGACAGATCAATTTAAGTTTTGGCGCTGAGGAGAGCGGAGGGCCGGTCACGTGAGTGGTTCGCCCAATGAGGCTGAACCAGCTCCTTGACGTCACTGGCCCGCTCCCGGACGGCGTGCGCACTACGGCCAGGGAAAGCACCTGCCTCTGCCAGGGTGTTGCAGAGCGGGCGCACTCACGCTGGCTGCGATTAAACACATTGATGCAATGTGTGTGGCCAGCGTGAGCCTGCGTGGCGTTTACCTGCTTGGCGAGACAACCAAATTTGATTTGGCTACTCGCTGATGCGTCACATGGGCGGTTCGCCTAATGAGGGCGAACCAGCTCCGTGATGTAAAGGACATACCCCCCCAAAGCGCGCAACTGGCTGGCCACGAAACGCCCAGCGCCTGATGTCACAGCGCTCGAACGCTCTCCCACCCTGGCCGCGGCCTAATGCTACGGTCCCAGTGCCTACGCTGCACGCGTGCCTGCGGCCCGTGCAGCCGGTCTGTAGTGAGCTGCAGGGGGAAAGACAGAGGGAGGGGGGGTGACGGGGGCGCGGCCATGACGTCACCCGGCAGGTTCGCCTTCATTGGCTGAAACGCCAGGGGGTGTGGCCTAGCTCTCCGTCTCTAGAGCTGATCACAATTTTAATGTCTGCCTGAAAAACTCGCTGCGCTGCGGCCGCCCCTCACAGCGGGCCAGGCCACATTGATGGGAGGCTCTTGTCCCCGCAGCGCCCGCCATAGTGAGCGCTGCATCAGCCAGCAGGGACCAAGCCTAAGGCTGCCGCTGACCGCACTTGGCGCGGTCAACACAATCCATTTGAATTTGTCTGGCCACGTTTACGCGTCGCGCGCTCATGAGCATGTATGTACACTCATGGATGCTTGCCGAGACAAAAATTGACTTTCAGGCGCGCCGAGGGGTCGGTGGTTTGGCCATGCCAGACACCCGAACGCTCATGCTTGTAGAGTTTGTGACGTCACCACTCTAAAGCATGAGCGGGGACGCAGCTTTACTCCTGTGCAATGAGAAAGGCTTCCCCCTTTATTCTCCTGCCTGATGATATGGCTTGCTGCTCTGCTTGCCTTCCCTGGGATCTATACTCTGGCACAACTGGGCCCCACTTAACCCAGGTCAACTTCACAGTCCTCTCTTCACTCAGGACCCCAGGACATGCCTAATCCTAAAGGGTGGTTCCCCAATTTAGATACCCTGGAGGTGTGAACCTTTCCTTCCCAAGTCTGGGCAAAACAGTGTTGCACAGCATCACCTCACTGGTCACATGAGCTACTAGAATCTTCCTAGCTCTGTCATGCCTCGTGCCAGGAAGCTGCAACATTGTAGCCTAGCTCTGAGCCAGTTCTCATGCAAGATTAAGGCTGCGTCCTCTGTGCCGCTGAGCACGCTCATGCTTGAGCAGTGATGTTACCAACTCTCCAAGCATGAGCGCTCGGCTGTCCGGCATTTTTTTTTTTTTTTACGTGTGTGTGTTGAGCCGTGATTGGCGCTGATTGGTTGAGCTCATATGACACCTCAGCGCTCCTGAAAGACACGTTAATCTGTCTTCGGCAAGTGCCTAGAGCCCATGAGCGTACGGGTGCGTGTTGCACGAGCGTGGCCGGACACCTTCCCATTTATTGTGCTGACTGCGTCAAGCGGCACAGAGGATGCAACCTAAGTGCAAAGGGTTTAACCTCTACACTGCTAGCATAAATATAGCCTTCATGCATAAAACTAGGCCTGGTTTTAGCAGGGGCTACATAACACTGTTGTTGATGATGGAGGGTTATAAACACCCTGTGTACAAAGAGGAAGAGGGAAGAAATCATATGAGCATGACCATATTCTGTGTGTCTGGAAAGGGTCCATTTTGTTGAGGTGGATGAGTGGGTGAGAACCATATGTCTGTCACCAGGAATGATATTCGCACCCCTCCCTGACTGTCTTTGTATTGCCAGGGTTGGGGGATATCACTCTTCTCACACTAGATTTTATAGAGAATGTATATTTATTTCAGCTATTGCGTTTAGACCCTGAGTCACATCAATGAAAAGTGTAACGCCCAGTTACACAGTACATAAATGGTGTTGAGCCTTGGGTAAAGGGTTGCCACCTTCTACTGAAAGCCAACCTGGAGACATTTTTACATTTTGCACTTACCTGTGGTGGCGGTGTCTCCTTGGCATCGTCCAGGCATCTCCCACTGCAACCATCAATAAGGCCGCGTGGCGTCACCTGTTGCCATGACAACGGGATGCTAACTGACCACGCGGCATGAAGTTGCCATGATAACGGCACACCTTATGGTGCCAAGGTATCCCGTTGTCATGGCAACAGGCGACATCACGTAGCATCCCGTTGACATGGCAACGCGGCACCATTTCACACCGCACGGCCATCTTGACAAGATTTACTAGCAGGGTAAGATACCGGGAGGACTCTGATAACGCCAACACCCGGAGGTTTACTAGGTAAGCCCGGAGATACGTAGTCAAAATCTGTAGTCTCTGGGTCAAACACGGTTTGGTGGCAACCCTATCCCATACATTTATTTATTAAATGTTTTACCAGGAAGTAATACATTGTGAATTTCCTCTCGTTTTCAAGTATGTAATGGGCACAGAGTTATGTCAAATGCATGGTTACAAATACATATTTATATAAAGTGAACAGGTTTATACATTATATACAAGACATTGCATGCACTGTAAGAAATAATGTTATAGGCGTATGTAACAGTTTCAGACCAGATTAAAATGTGAGACAGCTTTAGTTTTGAAAGTACTTAGTTAGACTAGTGGTGACTGTGAGTCTCCGGTAGATTGTTCCAGTTGTGGGGGTCACGGTAAGAGGAGGAGGAGCGACCGGATACTTTGCTGCACCTTGGGACCATGAATCGTCTTTTGTAGTCTAAGATAATTGCAGCATGTTGTAGGGGTGAGGAGCTTGTTCAGATAGACGGGGAGCTTGCCCAGAAAGTATTTGAAGGAAAGATGAACTTTGCGCCTAGATTCAAGTGATGACAAATCCTAGTTCTTTGAGCATTTCGCAGTGATGTGTTGTAGTTGCATTGGAGGACAAAACGGCATATTGAATTGTAGAGGGTTTCAAGTTTACTAAGGTGGGTTTGGGGTGCCGAGCCATATACTATGCCTCCATAGTTTATAATTGGTATCTGATATGCGATATGCTTTTTGATCAGTGCTCTTAGGGAGGATTTGTTCTTATAAGTACATATAGTTTTGGATGTCACATTATCAATGTGCAACCCAAATGTTAAATGGTAGTCAAATCGTATGCCCATGTAGTTAAAACAAGTAACGGGCTAGGATGGTATTAGCATTGGTTCTGATCTGGAACTCAGTCATTGGAAGCTTTAAAAAAAAATTAGCCTTGGTCCCAAATACTATTGTTAGTCTTGTCGGTGTATAGAAACAGTTTTAAAGTCAGATTGAAGAACGTGGTCAAGGTCGGAAAGGCTAGGGCTGTTTGCATGTAAGCTTGTCATCCGCATACATGTGTATTGAAGGTCATTTACAAACTGTAGGAAGATTATTGATGAACACTGAGAAGAGTAGGGGCCCCAGAACAGAGCCTTATAGGACACCACAGGTGATATCCAAGGGGTTGGAGTTAGAGCCTGGGAGACACATGTTGGGATCTACCTGATGGGTAGGAATGAAACCAGTTTAAAGCATGCTTCCCAAATTCCAAAGCAGTGGTGTTTGTTAAGCAAGATAACATGATCAACAGTATCAAAAGCCTTTGCAAAATCTATTAATATTGCACCAGTAAGTTGTTCCACTCCCCACTGGATCTCATTGCAACCTTTTAGGAGGGTAGTTAACATTGAGTATTTTGGTCCAAAGCCAAATTGGAGTTGGCCAGGGAAATTTGTCTCGGTGTAGTAATCGCTTAATTGGAGTGAACACATTTTTCAATGACTTTGGATAGTATTGGGAGAAGAGAGATTGGCCTGTAGTTGGAGACAGTGTTTTTGTCTCCACTTTTGATGATTGGGACAACTCTGGCATTTGTCCAGGTCTTGGGGATATGGCCTGCAGACAAAATAAAGTTGGCTAGGGAAACAATTGGTTTGGCAATGGCTGGGGCACCAAGTCGTAGGAACTTGGATTGCAGTAAGTCAGGTTCACATTCGCTGCTTAGTTTGAATATGAGGAGCATTTGTGTAATCTCTTCACATACTGGGAGAAATTGAAAGTTGTTGGGAGAGATTGGGACTATAGGGATACTCTCAGAATGAGGTTCAGGTTGCGTTTCGCTAATAAGTTGGTTGCACACACCACAAAGTATTCTTTGAATGCATTTGCAATGTCAGTGGGATTTGTCAGAGCAATGGCCTCCTTAATGATATTACATGGTTATTAATGGCCTGAAGGCTGGAATATATTGTTGATGACTTTCCAGAAGTTAGCTGGATTTGATGCATTCTGGCGAAGATTGTCAGAGTAATATTGTGGTTTTGCATGTCTTGTGCACGTATTCCGCAGGCATCTTTAGTTAAGATCGTTGGTAGGGCTAGTTACTTTGTAGCTTTTCCACAAGGCATCGATTTCTGTACTAAGGGCAGTTGGTAAGGTTAGCCAGAAACTGTTGTGGATTCAAGTTTCTAAATGTTCTAGTGAGGAGAACTTTGGTGTTTGATTGGGGTGGTTTGATTTTCCTTACACAGTACACTATTGCATGGTCACTGAAAATATCGGGAAGGATGCCAGAGGATTGGATTCTGCTGGGATTAGAGGAGAGAATCCAGTATAGCAAGGAATCGTTGTGAGATTTCAGGTTTGCCTGTGTGGGTTGGGAAATGAGTTCTGTTACTTGAGTTGTCGAGATTTATAATTTTTATATTTTTGGGTTGAGCCAATTGTTGTTGCAATCCGCAAGAGCAAGCCGTTCACTCTTTTCATTCAAAGAGGAAATTGAGCCAAGTACTGGGTGATTATCAGTCAGGGGCAGTAGATGCCAGCAATACAGACAGACTTAGAAAATGGGAGGCTGATTTTGCAAACTAGGATTTTAAAAAAGGATGGGGTTGGGCAATTTAGCAGCGTAAATTGTAAGGTGTCTGCAATATAAAATAACACCCCCTCCTATCTTCCCCTGAATGGAATGAATATTTGCATCAAGGATTTTAGGGGTTAGCCAGCTTTCTGTGAGAATGATGGTTTTGGGTTTATGCAAAAAGCACCATGCTCTTCATCCAGTTTTGGCAGCAGGCTCCGGATATTTATATGGGCAAACGATGGGCCTTTTTGGAATCTGAAGGGGGTATTCTCAGGTGTAAAGGGAGTAAAGAGTTGAAAAGGGAGGGCCTGGGTTAAGTTCAATATCCTCTGCTAAAGAGAGTAACAGTATAAATAGAAATTTGAGTAGTTGTTTGCAAATTGTAAATTTGCGATGTTTGCCATTAGAGTGAGCGATGGCTGGTTGTACTGCTTTTCAGAGTTCTCCACCAACATTCAGTAGATGGTGCAAGGCTTTTGAGTAATACAGGGTGTAAGGTGATGTTCGGTGTGGGTCAGGAGGGAGGAGTTTGTAGTGGATAGAGAGAGAGAGTAACATTTCCATGAGGCCACGAGAGAGAACAAAGTTGAGGTAAATACCAGGTTCATTATCACAGAGGTAGGTAATGTTGCATGAAGCTGTTGTGAGCCAAGTGAGTGTGTGCAGACTAAAAAGCAGAGGTGTGCATTTTCTGTGTCAATGTTTTGCTACATTGCAATGCTAGGGCCTATTCAGGGTTTGCAGAGTGTTTCGTGGGGTGATGGTAGTTGTGTGCAGTAATTATTGGGAGAGGCTGCAGTAAAATAAGGGGTAAGGGATGGGGGCGGTTAAGTGTGCAGAACAAGCATGGGATCATTGTGTGGTTAGAGTAGCTCACCGTTTGTTGTCTTGTGGAGTTGCAGAAGATGCAGTCTTCCTTAGTCCACCTATAGTCTAACTATATATTGTCACTTAAAGAGGATCACTTTAAGATGCCAATGTATACCCTGCCAATGCATCCCTTAAAGTTGTGTTACTTTTATACATCTAGATAGTGCAAGGCTTTTGAGTAATCCTGTGTATGATATTGGGTGTGGACCAGGAGGGAGTAGTTTGTAGTGGATAGAGAGTAACATTTCCATGAGCCCGCAAGAGAGAACAAAAGAGTTGCGATAACTAGCAGGTGCATTATGACAGTGGTGGGCAATGTTTCATGCAGCTATTGTGAGTGTGTGTACAGAGTAAACAGCAGAGGTATGCCTTTCCCTTGCCAAAATGTTTTGCTGTATATGCAATGCTAGGATCAGTTCAGGGTTTGCAGATAGATTTGTGGGGGGGTGGAGGGAGAGGCAGTTGTGTGCAGTCAAGTGTTGGGAGAGGCTGTCGTAAATAAAGTGCACGGGGGGGGGGAGTTAAAAGTGCATGCTAACAAGCATGAGATGGTGTGGTCAGAGAAGCTCAATGGTTGTTGCCTTGTGTAAGAGAGTTTGCAGAAAGTTTCAGTCCTGAGTCCACCTATAGTCTAACTATATTTTCATTTAAGATGGTCACTTTAAGCTACCCTGCTCATGCTTCCCTTACGTGAAGTCTGTCCTGTATTTATTAAGTACTGCTTGGGCATTAGTCACCTTCTGGTCTGGGAAGACCCCTTACAGCCCATTCGGGTAAATGAGCGGTTGTCTTCTGAGACGGGAAGTGGTGTTGTGCCGTAATATCCCTTTTGTGCTGATTTTGTCTCTTGGCTGAGTGCATTGGAATAAATAATGACTAATCCTTCTGTCTTGTTCTTTCTGGGACATCACACCTGCCCCTCCTTCCTCTGTTCTTCTTTAGAAGGTATCTTACATGGCAGCACAGACGAAAAATGATATTTGTATGGTTTCAGAGATCTGTCCCTCTTTCTTCGAGCATGTTATGGCTTAAGTAATAGGTGCAGTGTTTGTTACAGCGTAAAGTTGGAGAGCAAGGCTTTAACCTTCCCCCCCCCCCTTTTCTTTCCCCCCTGCTGGAAGTCATGGGTAAACCCGTGTGTCACCGGTGTAATTGCGTTGCAACTACCTTGGGGTAGCGATGTGATCATGGACAGTTTTTTGTTGAGGTTCTGATCACGTTCAAGTGAATGCTATCAAACCAGCCAAAACTATAGCATGACTTGCCATGTACATCAGGGGTGGCCAACTCCAATCCTCAAGGGCCACCAACATGGGTTTTCAGGATAGCCCTGATTCCGTCATTATGACTAAGCCACTGATTGGGCCACCTGTGCTGAAGCAGGGATATCCTGAAAACTTGGCCTGTTGGTGGCCTTGGGGACTGGCGTTAGCCACTACTGCTGTACGTCATAAGCGCTTCTGGTGTGACAGTCCTCATGACTAAGGCTGCGCTTATAGTGGCTTGCAATGTGGTGTAGTTCCAAAACATATATCAATATACTCCGTCGCCAGCGCTTCTAGTAAGCACGGCGGAGCGTCTGAAAATTTGGTAGCCGGGTTTATTTGATTATTTTTTTTTAGAGAGACAGTCGCGACGTGTGACTGTTTCTAAACCAATCAGTGACGTTGCTGGTGGCGACGCCAGCACTATAAACGCGGCCATACAGGATACATCAGGGCAGATCATGGGGTCAGTTAAAAAAAAATTTGCACAATCTTTCAGTAAAGGCTGCAGTTGATGCAAGGAAATGCTTGAGATGTGTATATACAAGGTTCCCGTTCTGGGGGGGAAAGCCAGGGAATCGGTGGTCTGTAACACTCCATAGAAGCTTAGGAAAATAGGCAGACTACGGTATGTGGACCAAGTGGCCCTTATGTGCTGCACAGTTTTTACTTTCTATTTTCTTGACTCTACATTTTGTGCAAATGTAGGTAGTCTTGCAGTGGTATGAAACCATCTGCAATTACTTTTATGCAAACGTTCATGTGAGTGGGTGTAGCATAGTCGATATGCAAATGTTGTTTTTAAATATTGAAGAGAGCAAAACTGAATGATGTAGCTTTAAGCCAGTCCCTAATAGAAGTGAGCTATGGACAGTGGCATGTTCAACAGGTTAAATGTAGCTGATTTACAGTTACAAAAATATGTAAACATTTTTTTTGTTTTGTTTGTTTCTATGGTAATCCAATGCCTTAATGGCCTTTAAAAAAATATCTTAGTCAAGTACTAGGCTGTGGTAGCATAATGCTGGCACTTCCATCAGGCTAATTGGCATGTTCTAAGCAACATGGGAACAGAATTTTGATACGCACAAAATCTTTAGTTAATAACTTATAAAAACCATCATCATCATCAGTTATTTTTAAGTAAATGCAGGCCTCCGCTTAAGGGGGCATCGTAACACTTTGCAGTCAGTTTGATAACTGCAATTAAATAGTTATGTAACAAAATAAGTCAGTTAGATTAATAATAGGTTGCATTAAATGAACAAAGGTTATACACATTCAGTTTACAGATATTTCATGGCCAGTCAGATATGATTATGGGCAAAAGTAACATTTACAGACACGATTAAAATTGTGTTAGAAGAGGTAGGATAGACATTCAATGTGTAGGAAGAGGCCCTGCCTTAAGGAGCTTACAATCTATAGGCAGGGTAAGTTGCTTTGGGTGCAGGAGATGAGGGTTGGTGAGTTTCAGAGGCAATAGAGCAGCTGTAACATTACCAAACACAGCAAGTGGCGACACCCTTTGGCTGTCGCCTTTTTGGAGCGATTTGGGTGCTATGTCCCAGAGATTATTTTGTAGAAATGTAATTACCCAGAATCCCTGGCTGCAGTGGAAGCACTGTATGCTACGACAGGGGTGTGGAAACTCCGGGGCGGCCACCACGGAGCGGCTCAAGATTTTCTAGTAGGGGGGTCCAACGCTTTTTCCCCCACGGCATTTAAATGAAATGTTGGATGAGGCCTCTGTAACTCCCTTATCTGCTCTCTGCCGGCTCTTCAGCAATGCGTCGCCATGGCAATGACCCCGCAGTGTCATGTGATGCATCACCATGGCAACTCGCGTCAACTGCCGCTGCGGGAATCACGTGACGTCACGTCGCATGACCCACGTTGTCATGTCACGCCGGGGTCCTTGGAGGGGGGGGCACGACCGCTGGGGCTGCCAGGCATGGGGACACAGTTCAGGAATTTTGCACACCCCTGTGCTAAGAGTGAATGGTGAAAAGGAGGGTTGCAGACCTGTGTGAGACGTGAATGTGCTCACAAGTGATTTTTTTTATTTATTTGCTCTGTGTGTGTGTGTGTTATATATCTCAAAAAAAAGTAAACTCTGAGCTTTGCTCTGTAATTTGTTTGAAAAATACAAAAAGGCTTTAGTGCTACATCCAACTTGACAAGTTAAATACTTTTAAATTATTCTTAATTCAATTCTTGGCCCAAAGTATTTTAAGCCTACAACCACCTCCACGGTATGGCCCCTCTGTAGGTCCTAACACTGCTGCACCTGCAAAAAGCTCTCATAACCTCTCTAAGGCTTAGGGCCCGGTAACTCCGCTGCACGCGTGCCCGTGAGACTGGCGGCGCGAGCAGCCAATTCCCCGGTCTGCAGGGAGCTGCAGACCAAAAGACGGGGAAGGGCCTGACGCGGGAGGGACGGGGCGCGGCTGTGACGTCACCCGGCAGGTTCGCCCTCATTGGCTGAATCGCCGGGGGCGTGGCATAGCGCTCCACAGCGCTGCGGCCCCCCCTCGCAGCGGGCCCGGCGCTATTGAGGGGAGGGCTCTTGTCCCTGCAGCGTCTGCCACAGCGGGCTCTGCAGTTGCCAGCGGGGTCCAGGCCTAAGGCCAAGTCCCCGTTGGTGGCTGCTGCACGCGAGCCTGGTGTCCTGGCGGCGTGTGCACAGCTTAAAACTGCGGTCTGTTGGGGGCATGGCCAAAACAGAGGTAGGAGGTGCGGCCATGACGTCAGCACAGCCCAGCAGCTCAAAACACTGCGCTGCCATTGGTCCAAACTAGCTGCCCTACTATTTGCTCCCAGCACACCATGTGACCACAATTGTGTTGTCTCCCCTGCTGGCTAACGCGCCAATACACTGGGGCCTGCCTGATTGAGGTTATGGTCTGGTGTGCGGCACGCGCCGCCATCACCACCAGGGACTTAGCCTTAGGCTGAGTCCATGGTGCCTCAGCCCGTGCGGAGGCGCACTGAGGCTGATTTCCCTGGCCTTAGACCTCGCGCCATCCGGGGGCGTGTCGGGGTTGGGCCAGTGACGTCATGGAGCTGGTTCGCCCTCATTGAGGGAACCGCTCACGTGACCGGCCCTGCGCTCCCATGAGCGCGAAAATTTTACATTTTCATGAGACTTACGCTTCTGCACGCTTGCGTAAGCGAGCCCCTGCTAAAGCCGCTCTCATTGCGGCTGCAGGGGCTCACTGCCGAACAGCAGCACGGATCAGCGCATAAGCGCTGACCATACCTGAGGCCTTATATAGGTAGAGCTGTCTTTTTAATAGACTGGTCATTCACAGGTGCTTAGCCAGAACTGCAATTCAAAATGTGGGATGGGTGATCTTGGAAACAGGGAGGAGGGGTCACTAACCTCCATGTTGTTTTTACCAACTGAAATTTACACGCACACCCACCCCCTGTAAGCTCCGAACCTATATCCACCACATCATATATATGTGTGAAGAGGAGCGCTATCAGGTGACTTCATGTATAGAACAAGCGAAAAAGCCCATTTACATATTACATTTGTGGCAAGACTCTATGCCAGCCTTCAAAACTCCAGGGAAATGAATAGCTTTGCTCTGTCAGTTTGAAAAGTAATTAATTTGCCATTTATTATTGGTGTTCTCGACTAAAAGTAATACGCACTAATATTTTTTTCACACGATGCAAATAGGTAAGACAGTTACTTGCGCACTGTATTGAACTACCTGCGTGGCCCTGGGATTGTCAAAATGGTGTGTTTTTTTTCATTTTATTTATTTTTTTAAAGCGTCAATATGGCTGTTCAAGTGCTGCCCCGCGGCCCAATAGGAAGCTGCAACATCATTCCTTGTGTTTCCTATTGGACCGCATGACAGAACTTTAAACTGTGCAGGGATACCGGCAGCACCTGCAGAGGTATGTATCTCAGGAAGCAGTGGGTCCTCACAGCTGAAATCAACACGGTTAATCTCTCGACCCCCTGCTTCAAACCTATATTTAAAAAAAAAACATTTTTAATACCAATAAGGTGTCGCCAGGAATGTTTCTTTTAAAGGTAGAAATACAGCTCAACCCAGTTGTAGCGGATCACGCTACAACGCGGTCTGAGCGTGGCTCCCGATTTAAAAACATCTCCAATATTTTCTTTTTATATTATTTTTTTGCCAAATGGTCGCCGCGCAAAGACTTACCCGGCATCTAAATTGGCACCCCTGAGATTCTTGGGAAATATGCTAATAGGAGTGCTTTGCTTATTTCTCAGGTATGTTTTGTTTTTTTCCCCGTAGGTATCTCCACGTGGTGTCCTGAGGGGATCTATATACCACTTCGGACTAATTACGCATAATCTCTATACGTAGGAGATTGCATTACCCCTTATTGGAGTTTGGTAAATCATGGCCATTGTATAGTAAAAGTGCAGTTTCCCCCCCCCCCCCCCCAGTATGACCAATCTTGAAAGTGAGTGCCATGCCCTTTAAAGCAGCATTGCACAGTATCTTGCCTAAATCCAGACCTGCTTCACCAATGTCCATCCTTCCTTCCTCTCCATATGCACTGACGGTGTCGTGCTCGGTCCACCTGACCAATTGAAAAGGTGCATCGTCGACGCAATATGAGGATGCAACTTTCAATTGAAGACCCTGGGATCATGTGTGCAGTTTGGCAGCCATATTTGTATTCTTTGTTTTCTTAAAGTCACAGACTACAAATATTACTATTTGACAGCAGGGGAGACTCCAGCGGTTCATTAAAAATTGTATGTATTTTGGCACACCATTTCTTGTTATAGGATATTAAAGTTGTCATTCAAAACAAGCTAAGAGAACAACCCGCACCCTGGTAAATTGAACGCTTTTTTTTTTTGAGGTGTGGTTCAATTTTTATATGCATACAGTATTTTTGAGTTAAGGTAATAGATCCCTTGATTAAACTTATTTTTAGAAATTTGCTTTTAATTGTAATTATTTAGCAAACTGTATACAAAGATGTCCAATTATGTGGCACACTGATATTTGTGTACACTGTACAAATTGTTTTTTTTGGTAGGTTTATTTTTTTTGTAGTGGAACTTGTGTATAAACTAAACCTTTCCCAGGATGCATCAGATTGAGCCAAAAATAGATCTTATGGTTAAACACAATATTAATCATGAAAAGTTTTGTTTTTTTCCCCTCCAAATTTTGTGTGTATTATATATATTTACATACACGTGTGTTTGTGATTGACTATCTAACTTGTGAGTGTTTAACAGGAGTGTGGAGCAGACTGTGCAAAGTTCCAAAAGAGTGAGCTGGAGCACAAATTCAACAAAAAAGCCCTGGAAAAACCATACACATCTCCGCACTCTTGGGGGAAAACTTATGGGGAACACAAGCGCCACCTGGAATTGAGCCACGATCAATACCGAGAGCTACAGAAATACGCAAAGGAAATAGGAATTTACTTTACAGCCTCTGGTATGGATGAGGTAAGAAAGCTAAATATGATTGTAATTTAAAAAAAAAAAAAAACCCCATTATAGGGTTTACTGGGGGTTAGCGACGATTTTGCTGATCTGCTTTACAATCTCTTTGTGATTTATTTCCATGTAAAATACCCTCCAGAAATGTCCTATGTGCAAAGTGATCTCAATGTAGTCCCTGTTGAACAAAAAGGGAGGGATATGGGAGTGATCGACTAAACCATACTAATTGTGTAGAATATGTAATAATAATGATAAATTCAATTGATAATGAAGTGTAGGTGCAACTGTGAACTGAAGTGAATCGGAATAAGTGGGGGGTACAGGAATCTGTACTCCAAAGGGAATTCACTTAAATGCACACTACCTATATTTAAAATTTAACCTTTAATATAAAGTCCTTAAAACATATATTACCAACAGAAAAATGTGACAATGTTTAAAAAATGAATTAAATAAGATAACTCGTGCAAACAAGCAGTCTTATGTGCTTAAATGCTCCAGTATATCATTAAAACTGGAGAATGGGAGGCTGCTAGGATGCAAACAGCCGGAGTGAGCGATTAAGCCCAACACTTCACAGGTTAGCTTGATAGAGTAGTGTATATCGTAGTGGCTATTAGTATCGTTTATTACCACTTAATAGTGGCAGTATAACCTCCTCCTAATCAGGTCTTAGACCGCTCCAGGAAGCTTTGCCTAGCCACTACCCTAATTTTTATATATGGCTAACCTAATAAACGGCTGACAAGTACTGTATTAAAATAGCCCCATGAAGAGGGCTGACATCATCCACACGCAATATATGTTTTAAGGACTTTATATTAAAGGTTAAATTTTAAATATAGGTAGTGTGCATTTAAGTGAATTCCCTTTGGAGTACAGATCCCTGTACCCCCCACTTTTTCCTAGTCCCTGTTAAAGCAGATTACCAACCTTATAATTTTTTTTGTATTTTGTTGCTGCTTTTGATTTCAGCGAGAAAAGCCTGCGGCAGGATGTTGACATGGCAACTCGTACTGTTTATTCTTGGCATCACTGCAGCAGGCAGTAACGCTGTTTTTCTTGCAGACTAAAAAGAGGGTTTTGTCACTGAAGCGGGGTCTTAAATCTATTCAGACAAGGGTCTCTTAATATCACCACTAAGGAGGTTATTCGTTAAGCTGTGACCGTGTTGACCTGAGCACCATTGTACAACTTTCATTGACTTCAGTGGGAAGGGCTTACCTGACATTATTTTAGGTTTGGCAGAAAAATGATGACAAAACAAAAACCAGTAAGTAGTGGGGCGGGGCGGTACAACTAGAGGAGTAAACAGACACCCTATTGTACGGTATAGTTTAGAAATCTGGAGGTATATAGCCATCTTTTTATATCTCGGGAAGAAACCTCCCCCCCCTTTTTTTTTTTTTTAATTTTATTTATTTTTTAAGCTATAAATCCCTTCTTGTGTAATGTCTTCCATCTTTGATGTACCTTCCCTCTAGTAAATCTGTACAATGACTGCATACTGTGTGTGCGCTCAGGGTTTCTACCTAATTTGTAGTAATGTATGTGTGCGCAGAGCTGAACAATGCTGTTGCCGTGGAAACATTTGGCACGTTTTTTTTTTTTTTGTTTTTTTTAGCAGCATGCAATGTGTTTTTCTGGCCCTTTGACACTGAATAAGTTCATATTTAAAGAGCATCATCCCATCTTTGTTCTGTATTATTATTATTATTACCCTATTTCCTCGATTCTAAGACGCCATCGATTCTAAGACGCACCCTTGATTTAATAAAAAAAATTGAGGAAAAAAACCCCACTATATTAAATGTGCAGAATTTTTTTCGGGAGAGAGAGAGAGAGGGAGAGAGGGGGGGGGGGGGAAGAGAGAGAGAGGGAGAGTTGTGGGAAGAGAGAGAGAGGGAACAGAGAGGGAAGAGAGAAAGAGAGGGGGGAAGAGAGAGAGGGGGAGGAGAGAGAGGGGGGGAGAAGAGATAGAGAGAGAGAGGGGGGGAGAGAGAGGGAAGAGAGAGAGGGGGGGGAAGAGAGAGATGGGGGGGAAGAGAGAGATAGGGGGGGAAGAGAGAGGGAGAATTGGGGGGAAGAGAGAGAAGAGAGAGAGAGAAGAGAGAGAGAGAGGGGGGAAGAGAGAGGGAGAGTTGGAGGGGAGAGAGAGGGGGAGGGTGGGGGGGAGAGTTGGGGGGAAGAGAGAGAGAGTGGGAAGAGAGGGGGAAGAGAGAGAGGGGGGTGAAGAGAGAGAGGGGGGGGGAGAGAGGGACAGAGTGGGAAGAGAGAAAGAGAGACAGGGGGGAAGAGAGCGAGCGAGGGGGGAAGAGAGAGAGAGAGAGAGGGGGGTGGGAGGGAGAGGAGGGGGGAGAGAGAGAGAGGGGGGGAGAGAGAGAGAGGGGGGATAGAGAGAGAGGGGGGGTGAAGAGAGAGAGGGGGGGTGAAGAGAGAGAGGGGGGGTGAAGAGAGAGGGACAGGGGGGGAAGAGAGAAAGAGAGACAGGGGGGGGAAGAGAGAGAGAGGGGGGGGAAGAGAGAGAGAGGGGGGGGGAAGGGGGAGAGAGAGAGGGGGGAGAGAGGGGGGGAGAGAGGGGGGCAGAAAGGAGAGAGAGGGGGGGGGAGAGGAGAGGAGAGAGGGGGGGGGAGAAAGGGGGGCAGAAAGGAGAGAGAGAGAGAGAGGGGGGGGGAGAAGAGAGAGAGAGAGGGGGAGAGGAGAGAGAGGGGAGGAGAGAGAGGGGGGGCAGAAAGGAGAGAGAGAGAGAGGGGAAAGAGGAGAGAGAGGAGAGAGGGGGGGAAAGAGGAGAGGGGAGAGAGAGGAGAGAGAGAAGGAGGGAGGGAGAGAGGGGAGTGGGGGAATGGGGGAGAGAAGGGGGAGGGGAGAGAAGTGGGAGAGAGATTGGAGGGAAGGGGAGAGAATGAAAGGTCACACACACACACACACACACACACACACACACACACACACACACACACACACACACACACACACACACACACACACACACACACACACACACACACACACACACACACACACACACACACACGGTGGGGGTGGCTTGTGGTGCCGGCAGCACAGCTGTGAGTAGCAGAGGCAGACAGAGGGAACGTGGGGCATGCAGCAGCCACACACTGCCGAATGAATCTCTCCTGTGTGGGGACGGCACTTCCAACGAGCAGAGCGGGGGAGGAGGGGGGCTTGTGGTGCATGCAGTGAACATACACTGCTCCTTTGGGGACCAGCACTTGGAGCAGGGGGGGGGGGGCTTGTGAGTAGCAGAGGCAGACAGAGGGCTTTTGGGGCATGCAGCCACAAACTGCTGAATCAATCTCTCCTGTGTGGGGGCGGTAATTCCAGCAAGGGGGGGAGCGCGGGGCATGCAGCCGAACATACACTGCTCCTTTGGGGACCGGCACTTGGAGCAGGGGGGGGGGGGGGCTTGTGAGTAGCAGAGGCAGACAGAGGGCTTTTGGGGCATGCAGCCACAAACTGCTGAATCAATCTCTCCTGTGTGGGGGCGGTAATTCCAGCAAGGGGGGGAGCGCGGGGCATGCAGCCGAACATACACTGCTCCTTTGGGGACCGGCACTTGGAGGGAGGGGGGGGGGGGTTTGGTGGCAGAGTCGCGGGGCATGCAACGGGACACACTGCTCCTCTGTGTGGAGGGGGGGGGCAGAAACGCAGGGCAAACGCTGAAAGCTGCTGTGGCTTCTGCAGCGCCCCCTGGCTGTTTTTTTGTGTGTGTTTTTTTGAGTACATCGATTCTAGGACGCAGTCCCTATTTCAGACACGTGAAAAAGGGAAAAAAAGTGCGTCTTAGAATCGAGGAAATACGGTATTATTATTATTATTTTAATGGCTTTATGTTTTAGAACTTGTGATAATGCTAACGACAGGACTACTTGTGTTTTTCAATGTATTGTGCTTGGGATGCAGTGTAAATTAACCCACCTAAAACGCCTCCTTTACAACCAAAATGAAGGTTGGTGTCATGTATGGCACACCTGTGAGCACGTGACCTGCATACAGGACAAGAGTTAATACACCACTTTCTGGCTGGTCCATTTTTCATTTTGGCAAATGAACAATATCTTCCCTCACTCAGTTCCAATATACCAACAGTCACGAACAGCACACTCCTAAGCACATGACTTGCATATTTGTATGTCTTTATATAGCGCCATTAATGTACATAGCGCTTCACAGTGGAAATACACATGGTAATCATATAAATAACAGGTCATGAGAATAAGTGCTTCAGACATAGAAGTAACATTAAGGAAGAGGAGTCCCTGCTCCGAGGAGCTTACAATCTAATTGGTAGGTAGGGAGAACGTACAGAGACAGTAGGAGGGAGTTCTGGTAAGTGCGTCTGCAGGGGGCCAAGCATTATGTATCGTGTGTCCAGTATTATCCACAGTGGTATTCATATGCCTCTTTAAGCAAGTGTATCTTAAGGTGGGTCTTAAAGGTTTTAATGTGTATATACATATACTTTAGATTACAGAAAAAGATTATTACAAGAACATAGTTACAATAAATGCAGAACAGTTTCTTAAAATGAAAGCTAAAACAAACAAAAAATCCCTATACTGTACGTACGTTACCCTATGTCATAAGTCCTTTCTCAGAGAGATCACTTTAGTAAAAGAGAATTCACGTGTTCTGATCCCAAAACCCAGCTCTGTTGCATTCTGATTTTCTATTCAAACATGCCAACGTTCACGCCCAGACCTTTTGCATTGAAACATAGACAAAACCCACCCCTGTCGTATATCGGCTACTGGGTTAACATGTTTACGACTTGGAAGAAAAACAACTGTACATTTCTTGACGTTGAAGTCTGGCTAAACATATAAAGCCTTGTATCTGAATTTCTCTTAATAGGCACCATCTTCAGTTATGTCGTTGTACTTCACATACACGCCTACATATAAACCCTCTTTATAGATGAGCACAGACCCACGGAGGGTCTTGATCTGCCATAAAAATTCAAGATATTAGGTTTATGACAAACGGTAACTACAGCTAAATGCTTTTATTTGTGCGAGCTTTCGAGATACACTGATCTCTTCCGGCTGTGTTACAATGGATAAAGCAAGAAAGGGTTTACTTATATTCCAAGATGCACTGTTTTTAAGTAAACCCTTTCTTGCGTTATCCATTGTAACACCGCTGGAAAAAGAGATCAGTGTATCTCGAAAGCTCGCACAAAAAGAAGCATTTTGTTAGCCACCGACCGGTATCGACACTGAAATTAAAGTTTGGTCTTCACACATTGTAAGGGAAGTGGCGGATTTGGAAATCTATCGGATACAGTCACCATTGCAGGTTTTGTTTGTATATAGCATGAATAGAATTCTAAAGTGCCAGGTTTCATTGTGTCTCTATTTATTTTTGCTTTTACAGTATATAGCGACGTTTATATTGGCAGTTCTGTATGCATGCAATGAAGCACTCTTCACGGTGGGGTGGGGTAATTTTTAATATTTTGTGTATTTGAAAGGCTATTAAATGTTTTTGTTTTTCACCCCTCTAGGTTATCTTGAAATGTATTGTATCTAGAATTTATATAACAGGGCGGGGAAGTTGGTGTGGCCAGGGTCAGCTACCTAAACATTGAATGCATGTGTGAAACTTTTTTTAAAAGTTTGCATACGTAGAAATAAACTGGGGCCTGTTGTCTCAATTCCTTCAAAATACTGTAAAAGTAAATATATTAGGCAATGCACCGGATACAATACAGTGGGACATGCCAATTCACCAGATGGATAGAAATAGATCTATATTGGGGGTTTCCAGTGCTGAACTCCATTCATTTGCTCCAGGGACTCCCTGCTTCAGTCACTACTTACGAAGTAGATGCAGGTAGCTCCTCTGGCTGAGTAAGCAGGGCTTTAAAGTTTAAAGCTCCCGCGCCATATATGGACCAATAGGAAGCCGCACTGACATCCCGGCTTTCTATTGGTCCGCAGGGCATGAAATCTTTGAACACCAGACATATTGTGAATCTTGGTAGCTGAGGAGAGCAGATGGAGGCAAGTATCTTTGGAAGCAGGAGGTCCCCTGCGCTGAAATTAACAGGGCTCAATTGTTGGGTTACTTTATTGCAACTTTGAAAACAGGGACAAAAATAGTTGAACATATTTTAATCCTGAGAACTGCATGGCTCTGCATGTTTTAAATGACCCTACTTGCATTTGATTGTAGTTCTTTACGTGTGTGTGTCTTTATATTTTTTATTTATTTTTTACATTTGCAGGTGGCTGTGGAGTTTCTGCATGAGCTTAGTGTTCCATTTTTTAAGGTGGGATCTGGAGACACGAACAATCTCCCCTATATAAAAAAGACTGCACAGAAAGGTACATGATATGCCAACAATCATTTGTTACTGCATTCTGTTAGTCTGTATTTAACCTTTTTATTAATATAAATACTTTTTTCTTTAAACTCGGTTTGTGTCCTTATATTTTCACAAGTTCAGGGTTTGTTCCTGACAAGTCTATGGGAATTCCTATAATCAATAGACAAAGGAAGATTAATTTGTAAAAACCTTGTCTTTCCATTTTTATCGTTGGCTAGTACAGAGTTCTAGTAGGTAGCATTATTGGTCCTGGAGAAGTTTGCATTTGTTGCAGGCTGTGATGGCTCTCATTGAACACTGGTTCTTTTCATAGATCTAATTGTACATTTGAAAATAGACTTCTTGAAAAGCTGTGTACATGTAGTCCTCGCTGTCCAACGTTTCACTTTACAACAAATGGCAAATCCAACTCTTTACAGTGCAACCCTATGGGCCGTTATCCATCGCTCATCGCCACTGATTAACATGGGACTCACTTTACAACAATTTCACTGTCCAACACTACTTCCAGAACGAATTCCGTTGGATAACCGAGGACTATCTGTACAATTGTATCTGAAAAAATATCCTATTGATCTACAGTATAAAGGGGTCGTGTTTGCCCATATTTTTGAGTCTGATGTCTAAAATATAAGAGCAACGCTGTGGGAAGCCCCACTGCAAGAGCACTGACTGCATGCTTGCACAAACGTGTTGATGCAGAGCTGTTAATCATCGCTCTGCTTGCCGATGTAGTGGCTTACCATTGCATTGAGAATCTCTATTCAGGGCACCACGGGGCGCAATTTGAGAGCAGAGCCATGGACAGCGGTTTCCAGTGGTTTTGTGTGTTTCCAGCGCTGGACCTACCCACATCTGAAGCATAGCTGATAATTATAATTGCCATACTCCTCTTGGAATAAAAATCCCCCTTCAAAATGTAGAACTTTATAGAATAAAGGGTTGTCACAGTCTAAAACCGGAGTACTAGACAATTTGACAACTATTTTATGATTTTATATAGTGCTTCTGTAAAATTAGACTGACTCCTGTTCAAATGTTTTTTTTTTTTTTTTTAAATCCTAGGTCGTCCGATGGTAATATCCAGTGGTATGCAGTCAATGGACACCATGCGTCGTGTTTATGAGATTGTAAAACCAATTAATCCCAATTTCTGCATTCTCCAGTGCACCAGTGCGTACCCACTGCGACCAGAGGATGTGAATCTCAATGTAATGAAGGTCAGAACTTTCTCCTTGGGACATAGGAGTCTGTCATTCCAGAATGTTGTATAACCCCTTAAGTGCTCTTACAATTTTCACTGTACAACACAAGGGCTGGTGCGCAGGTGACGTCCAGCACACATTTTTGGTATGAGGTATTCAGTGTAATTGTGTTAACATTATACAAAGAAGCACCATACAGTGACAAATTATTTGATTTTCTGCAACCATTTCAGCAGGTACTCACTACCAATTTTATACTGTCCTTTGTATTTCCTCCACTGCATAGAGAAGGAAACCAAACCATGGGGTGTGTGATATGTATGCGGTGCCTAAGGGGTTAAAATTTGGCGGTGCTACAGTGAAATTAAATCTGGCTTTAAAGAAAAAAAATAGAAATGCCCTAAGAAATAGGGCGAGAGGAATCCTCCCTCTTTCCCCCCCCTTGTAGTTAAAAAAAAAATATCTATCTCACCAGCAAGGTGATAAAGACCGCACTCACCAGGTAAAGTCCAAATAAACTGTATTCAGAGTGTTCACATACATTTTTATGAACACTCTGAATACAGTTTTTTTGGACTTTACCTGGTGAGTGCGGTCTTTTTTTTCTTTTTATCACCTTGCTGTGATTCACATGCATTATTCATCTTTATGGGCCAAGCACCGCTCTTAACCTATATTCCTAGGAGTGCTAATGACCACTTTTGGATATCCTATCTATCTCAACTGTAAATATTACTGTCTGCTCATTTGCATGTCTCAGACAGGTCTGCAACCCTTCCTTTCACCATTATCACCCAGCACTTCCACTGCAGCAAGGGATTCTGGGAAATGACATGCAAATGAGCACACACTGCCACCTTATGTCTCAAGCTCACATTACATGAACAACCCTTAAGCCAATGCATGCTGCTTTAAACACAGCTTTTAAACATAGGCTGGGATGAGATGCAAAGCCATTAAACCCACCACAGACAGACTGTTTCGACCTTGTGGGTCTCTTCAGTGTGAGGTTGGTTGTACTAGTTTTGCAGGTTTGAGACTGAGAGTCTTCACCACACCTACTCTCCGAAGACCTACTCTCAGTAGACCTGATTAAATTTGGGTGGGATGCGTGCGTTTAGTTGGCACAATTAAATATCTAATACTGTGAGGCTGAGTTTTGACATGGCCAAGATTGTGTCTAATTGTAAATTTTTGGTACAGTAGGTAACATGCAACCACATGATTTAGTCACGTGGCACTTGCTGGATGAGTTAACGATGTTACTGGTAAAGGTGTATTTAAAAAAAAAAATGCTTTTATATTAGTTTGCTGTCCTTTCTGGTAGCTCTGATGAAGCGGGTACAGAAAGTTGATAGTGCAAAAAAATGTGCACTAAAAACCTTCAATTATTGTGCATATTGACTATGCATTGTACTTTAAAATCTTATTGCTAATGCAATACCTTCCCAAAGCAAAGGTAGTGAAATAGTGTGTGCCATAAAATTAATACATTGGTGGCTGGGACTTGTAGTATAGAGCTACTAATTATTTATTTTATTTTTTTCTTCGCGCTTTTTTGTAAAGATTTATAAGGCAGAGCTTTGTATGTGGCTTGACAGTCACGTAATGTAAAAAAAAATATTTTCTTGAAACCTATAAAAACATTAAAAATTTGCACAAAAACCTTGATCTAACCTGAGGTTTTTTGTTTTTTATGCATTTGGGTAGCAATGGAAAAGGTTGAAATGAAATAGTGAGGTATCCAATATAAATAATGTATTCTTAGCTTAACTTGCTTTTATACTCTCTGGTAATTGTGTTTTTTTTTTGTTTTTTTTAATAAATATTTAC
The DNA here is from genome assembly GCF_040206685.1 of Ascaphus truei. Classification (NCBI taxonomy): domain Eukaryota; kingdom Metazoa; phylum Chordata; class Amphibia; order Anura; family Ascaphidae; genus Ascaphus; species Ascaphus truei. Next base: position 245,256,748 of record NC_134483.1, read on the forward strand.
AGGAGTATCAGTCTGCATTCCCAGATATCCCTATCGGTTATTCAGGTCATGAATCTGGTATCGCTATTACAGTGGCAGCTGTAGCTCTGGGTGCCAAAGTGGTTGAACGCCACGTGACTTTGGATAAAACCTGGAAGGGAACTGATCACCAGGCTTCACTGGAGCCTGCTGAACTGGCTGAATTAGTCCGGTCAATCAGGACCGTGGAGAAGGCGATGGGCTCTACCATCAAACGTCTCTTGCCTTGTGAGATGGCTTGTCACAACAAGGTACTTTCCCCTGCTTGAGAAAAGGCCAACATAAAGGAGACCTGTGCAAGGTCTTCTCGATATCACATAATTAATTAGCTATCAGGATTCTGGGTATGGACATGGAGCTTACACTCTAGTACAACGTTGATTAGTAGCAGAAGCCAATAAATGCACATCCACCAGTTCTTCGGGTTTATTATAATTTTAATGTAAAGCTGGAACTGTCTAAGTGGACCCTTGTAGGTATATCTCTTTCTCTCTCTATTCCCCCCACACACACGCGCACACTAATGATTTTTGGTATCATTTATTTTTCTATAGGTATCTAAAATGCATTGCCTGGTGTTAAAAATAATGTATATATATTTTTTTTTTTAAATCTCCAATCTCTTACAGCTTGGTAAATCTGTTGTGGCAAAAGTGAGGATCCCGGCAGGCACTGTGCTAACCCTTAAGATGTTGACGGTGAAGGTAGCAGAGCCACACGGCTTTCCCCCTGAAGAGATCTTTGATCTTGAAGGCAAGACGGTCAAAAGAGTGATAGAGGAGGATGAAACGGTTATAGAAGAAGCTATAGAAAATTACAACACCAGAACTAAATGTTAAGTGAATTCAAAGCATGACTGCAATTTTAGGGGGTTTTTTGGTTTGTTTTTTCTCCAGTTACCTTATCCAATCAATACATGTTATATTTAGAAGTACACATGCACATGTGTTTGAATCCTTTTGTATCGAACCTTCAGTGGCATGTTCCTGTACTAGAACTGAATAGTTTATTAATGGGAGAAAATGCTGTTAGTTGTAAGGCTTTGAAATATTGCATGGCAATCAGTAAGGTTTTTTAACAGATTATCTTTATCTAGATACCAGTAAATCATGAAATTGTGTATTGATTCTTACAATAATAGTATGGTTGTATACGTTCAGAAAAGACAAAAAATATTCTGCTGACTGCTGTGTTATGGGTCGGTGCCGCCTAAAGATTGTTTGGCACTTTTCTTAATTACAATTCTTCTGTGTGCCTATGGCTTAGAGAGAACTTCTTCAAGCTTTTTAATATGCTTCTACAAATTCACTAAATATGGTGTATATGAAAAATAAAATATGAAGGACATCTCTGTATTACCTGTTTTTCATCTCATTGACCCACGACCAAAGACTTCTTGAGTTTCACTCCTGGAGTCCATGTACTTGCATTTCAGCCCCTTATTTTATAACCGTGTGTGTGTTTTTGTCCATGCATGTATCAATGACCACATCGCAAAATGTGCAGAACTATGTTAACGATTTCAGGCTCATACTTGCCATTATTATTCAGTATGCCTTATCTGTTGATAAGAGAAATGCATAATATTACAGCCAAAGAAGTTCACACTTCCTCGAAATGAATTTACAGGTGATTTATTTGAATGATCCAAAAGCTTCAATGTTTTATTGGAAGCTACACAATGTCTTTTTGCATTTTGTTTACTAGAGTCTGGCACTTTGTAGTTTTGAAGAACATTTTATGAATAAATCAATACTTTATGGAAAGGCATTTGCTCTGTTTGGTACTTTTTGTGGTGAAAAAAGTTGTTTACGACGAAAGTGTGCACGTTAAAGGTTTTTGTATTTTCTCTAAACAAGGTCAAATTTTATATATGGTTTTTGTGGTTTCTAAACTTGTGAACTGGATTTTTTTTTTCTCTCTAAAGGAGCAACTTAAATTTATCAACATATTACTTTATGGATAGTAATGGTGCAAGTAATTTTGGTGATGTTTTGTGTGTGAAATGGAAAAATGGATGCATTACAAATAAAAATTATTTGTGATTTTATAGATAATTGTATGCATGGTTTGTTTTAAGCAAAAATATTGAAACGTGTGTGTGTGTGTGTGTGTGTGTCTCACATAAATTGGGTTCTTGTAGCTGTGCTAGTCCAGGCGGCGTGGAGTAAGGATGGCTGTGGCGAGGGGGTTGGCAGCATGGTCAAGTAGGTGCAGAGGCGGTAAGGCCGGAGGGGTGAGGGGGGGGGGGGTGGCGGCTTCGTTTAGCAGCGGCGGCAAGGCGCAACAGTTCGGACGTATGTGAGGGAAGGGGGTGGTTGTGCCGGGGAGTGGCGTCTTCTCCCAGAAGCTGCGGTGGTGGTAAGACGCAGGCGTTTGGAGTTGTGTGAGGGAGGGGAGTGGTTGTTCCCGTGTGCTCTGCTTTGTTTTACGAAAGGAGCCGGAGGGCTGAGAGGAGCGGGGGTGATGGCGTTGTTCAGGAGGGCCAGTGGCGCTAAAACCGGAGTGTTGAGAGGGGGGGTGGCAAGGCTGGAGGGGTGAGAGGGGGGTTTGCGGCATTCCGCCACAGCAGGGTTCGACTTACTTTGGTGGGTGTCAGCGTCTCCAGGAGTGAGCAGTTGAGGCTGTCTCAGGAGTCTGATCAGCCAACACGGGTGAGAGGCTCAAGCGGTATGAGTGTGGTGTGTGTGTGTGTGTGTGTGTGTGTAACAACAGTGGGTTAGAGCGCACCGGCCAATGAGAGCCGTGGGAGGGCGGGCAGACCAACGGACCAATCAAATTGTCTATAGGGACGCACAAACAACACTTTCAGTTACGTGTGTGTGTGTTTCTCCATTATGCTGCTTTTAGCATTATCTTCTGCTCTTATCTGAGTGTGGGTTTTTTTTAAATAATTTTTTTTAATGTCTTGCATCACCAGTTTTGAAACCCGAAGTAAAGTCATCCACCGTACCGCTGAACCCCAGTGGCCAGCGCTGCTTGTTGGGGCCGGCAGTAGCCAGAAGTCAGGCCAAAGTTAAGCGGCTGCTGCTGGATGTTAGTTATCCCTTCACATCCTGTGAGTTAGCAAGCATGAATGCACGATCACTAACTAAGTTATTTTTATTATAAAGAACACCACATATATAGAGAGAGAGATATATATCTCTATCGAGAGATCGAGAGATCTCTCCAAGATGAAATAAGAAATGTTAAAGCAATGCTTTCAGTGGCAGGGTATTTTATGCCCACACAGATCTGGCTGAATGTTTTTGATACCAAGAAAATGAAAAAAAAATTACATAGAGACCAGAGTTAAATACATTTACCTATAAATAAGGTGACCATATTATTAAAGTGACGGCACACAAAATTATTCATTAATCATCTCACACGCCTCACTCCACCCTCCTCTCTTCCCCCCTTTCAATCACCTACCCCCAACTCTTCCATTCCCCCCCCCACCTCTCACATTACCATCACTCCTCCACTTCTCTTACACCCCATTTCGCTCACTCAATGCCCCTCCTATGAATCACACACAGCTCCCCCACCCCCAAGACACCCACATCTCTCTTCCCCTCCCCCCTCCAAACACCGCTATGTCCCAAGACCCACAGCTCTGTCCCGTCCCCCGTCCCCCAAGGTGCACACAGCACTATCCTCCCCTAAGAAAGAAGCCCCACATTTTACCTTCGGTGGAGGTGACTGGGAAGGCCTTGGATCCCGCGGTCGGATGTGGAAATTGGGCCCGACTTCAGAATGCTGTCGGCGGAGGAGATGCTAACAGTGGACGCCAGGCTGCAGCAGCGGGGGATTAAAAACGTCTCGTGTTCTGGGTTTCGAGCAGCAATTTCTAAACCGGTGCAAATTAGATTCGGGACACTGGAACAATGCCTCAAAAAAACAGGACTGGTATATACAGTATGGGCACCTTACCTATGAACGTATATTTTGTTTAATTGTTAAAACCATTTCCAAAAAAGCTAAAGCAAGTGGGCAAAATAGTTTTACACTTCATTCATACATATTTGGACATGTATAAAAATGCCTCCCTTAATATTAATGTAACACACTTTGGGTACGGCCTCATACAGGGAACCTAAAATATTGTTCCTATTTTTAAAAAAATTCTCCTGTAACAGTGTGTACAGAGCAGTCAAACTTCTTTGTCTTGTCCACTGTTTTGTCACAGAAATTTTATTTGTGATGGTTTTTAATTAAAAAAACAGAATTTCAGTGCCAAAACGCAAAGAAGTTTGACTTTGAACACGCTTGTGCGGCGCACACCCTGTTTTAGCTATTTGCACTTCTATGTAGTAACTATAAATGCCTGTCTTCTGCGCGTCGGGGAAATGGATAACGGCACATGCACGCCGAGCTCCAACACCGACGTTGCCGACGGCTTCTTTTGCCAGCAGTGACATCACTTCTGTTACTGTACTTCAGTCACCATTAAGGTGATTTACTGCAAGCAACATTTTGTTAAAGTGGCGGCCGCCTTTATTCTCCTGCGGCCGCCACCGCAATGTGCGGGCAGACGCGGCTTTTTTTTTTTTTTTTCTGACGCGTGCCGCGCGTCACTGGGGCTCCGGTCACGCGTGCCAGGGTTCCGCCGGCATCCCCGAAGATGGATGGAGGCTGAAGAGGTAGGCGGGGTAAGGGGGGTATGCGTGCATCAGGAGAATCAGCGTTGTGCAGAGGCGGGGCAGCCAGGGGGTCGCGAGGGGAAGATGTTCGCAAGGCAAGGAGGGCAAGTTCGGCGCCAGCCGAAAAAAGCCACGGGTAAATGTTAGAATAAAGCTGGCCGCAGCAGTAGGTGCCAACTAAAAAGTTTCATTTAAAGAACAATGGATGTTTTATAATATCATGTGATGATGAAAATGTAGAGACCTTGTGGACAGAAATTAGCAGTGGAGGTAAAAGTATGAAGAAAATGTTTGTAAGTATATGCTATTAACCACCAAATATCTGTGAGATTGAGGAAGCTAAAATACTTTTGCAAATGGAGAAGTCATCAAATCTAGGTCATGTTTGCATAATGGGTAATTTTAATTATCCAGACACAGATTGGGGCAATGAGATTAGCATTGCAACAAAAGGAAACAGGTTGGGGGGGGGGCCTTAAAGACCAATACATGACCCAAATTATTGAGGAACCAACCAGGTGACTGGCAATAAATACTACATGGTTGGATTTTACCAAATCCAGAAGTAATAACAAATATTCAAGTCCGGGAACACTGTTGGGTAACAGTGATCATAACATGGTCTCATTTGAAATAAGTTACCGTATTTCCTCGATTCTAAGACGCACCTTTTTTCACATTTTAACATGTCTGATATCAGGATGCGTCTTTGAAAGAAAAAACAAATGAGACTGCGAGGGGGCGCGCAGGAGAATTTCTATAGCTTTATTCGGCAGCAGGGACAGTAAATCTCGCTAGATCTTATATAAATTCTTGTTCAGCAGTCCTTCCCTTAAAGTCAAACACTATGTTTTAATCAATATGTGGTGATACAGTATTTGGATGAATACTTATTTGGCAACCTTATTAGCCCTTTGAGACTTGGCTAAACATTTCACGTAATCACATTTTGGGGTAAAATGCTTAACATTTTGCGAAGGAACTTTGGACAGTTTTGCACATCTCCATTCATTACACTGATCTTTTGCCCCACCACAAGGATTAGTACTTGAAGATTTTTATTTTTTTAAATGTTTCCTCTTTGTATACCTGTATTCTGTTTTCACCTGTGTTGGTAGAGTTTCCTTTTCCTGAAGCACATACTGGACACCGCACCAACTGCACTGGATCACAACGGGAATTACAGACCTGTAAGCCTGACTTCAATAGTGAGGAAGGTACTTGAAGGTTTAATACGGGTGTAACGGGTATTCCCCCCCGCCCAATCTCACATTGGCCCGGGTAGTCTAACCAGTCCCCATTACGTGTTCGTGTCTGGTGGTGCACCTGTAGGCAACAGGGCTCCTGAGTCTCCCGCTTGATGGTATTAGGGGATGTCATCCAGACAGGCAGCTGAGGTAGTGTGTGCGAGTCCTACCTATATCCAGTGCAGCGCCTCCACCTCATCAGGATCCGTGCTTCCGCAGGGAGATGGTCCTGGTGAGGAACTCCTTCTTGGTGGTGCCATCCACTGCTGAGTAACTCCACACTCACACAGTGGAGGTATATTCAAACAGGGCATCTTTATTGATAGCTGTGAGGGGCAGCTTGCCCATACCAACCAACAGCTCAGCCACTCATCTCTTTGTAGCACTCCCTTAGGAAGGTACCTTCTCTAATAGAGCTGCTTTCCACCTATCCTCTCAAAGAGATTCCCCAGCTTCTCTGGCTGCTGTAAGCTCCTCTCTTGAGCTGCTTTGTCTCTCTCAGCTCCTCTAACTCTGCTGCGTATGCTCACTGACTCACAGCTAGCAGGAGACACTGCAACATTGTTGCAGACCTTCACGTGCCTCTCAGTGAACAGAGCAGCACAACAACAGGAAACTGAACTTCTAACTTTAGGCAGTGCTGTGTCTTATATCAACCCCCAGAGAACAAACATGCTCTGTATCACTAAGTGGGAACACACTGCATGTTGTCACTTCCTTTGGGGACATATGACACCTCACCAGGGTGTGAGGGCAACCCTCATTGATTGCATGCTGGCAATCCTGCACACTTACCAGGTTTACTGCCAGCATGAGAAAGAGATATGTACACCAATCTTAGACCTGGCTACACGGGATAATATTCAGGAATACCTAATGGAAAACAAAATTATTAGTAATAGTCAGCATGGATTTATGAAGGATAGATCATGCCAAACTAACCTTATTTGTTTCTTTGAGGAGGTAAGTAGGAATTTAGACCAGGGTAATGCAGTCATTGTGGTCTACTTAGATTTCGCAAAGGCGCTTTTTATACGGTTCCACACGAGCTTAGCGTACAAAATAAAGCAAATTGGACTCAGTAAAATATAGGCACCTGGATTAAAAACTAGTTGAAGGACAGACAACAGAGGGTTGTCATAAATGGAACTTTTTCAGGTTGGGCTAAAGTTGTGAGTGGATTACCCCAGGGATCGATACTGGGACCCCTGCTTTTTAACTTGTTTATTAATGACCTTGATTTTGGCATAGAGATCAAAGTCTCCATCTTTGCGGAGGATACTAAATTGTGTAAGGTAGTAGAATCAGAGCAGGATGTAATTTCTCTGCAGAAGAAATTGGAGAGACTGGAAACTTGGACAGGTAAATGGCGGATGAGGTTTAATACAGCTAAATGTAAGGTTATGCATTTGGAAAACAAGAATAAACAGGTGACTTACAAATGAAATGCCCCTTTAGAAAGCATTAGTAAAACCACGCCTTGAATATGGAGGACAATTTTGGGCACCACTCCTTAGAAAAGACATTATGGAACTAGAGATGTGCAGAGAAGAGCCACCAAATTATTAAAGGGGATTGACAATCTAATTTATGAGAAGACGCTAGCTAAATTAGATGTATTTACATTAGAAAAGAGGCGTCTTAAGAGGGGATATGATAACTATATACAAATATATTCGGGGACAGTACGAAGAGCTTTCTAAAGAACTATTCATCCCAAGGGCAGTACAAAGGACACTGAGTCATCCCTAAAATTGGAGTAAATGAGATTTCACTAGCAACAAAGGAAAGGGTTCTTTACAGTAAGGGTCGTTTAAATGTGGAATGCATTACCCATGGAGACTGATGGCAGATACAATAGATTTGTTCAAAAAAAGTTGGACCTCTTTTTAAAAAGTTACAAGGATATATCAAATAAGTAAACATGGGAAGGATGTTGATCCAGGGAGTAATCTGATTGCCAATTCTTGGAGTACGGAAGGAATTTATTTTTCCCCTTATGAAATATAATTGGATGATATTTCACTGGGGGTTTTTTGTTTGCCTTCCTCTGGATCAATATACTGTAAGTACGGATATAGACTAAAGTATCTGTCGTCTAAATTTAGCATAGGCTGAAATTGATGGACGCATGTCTTTTTTCAACCTCATCTACTATGCAACTATGTAACTATGATTGTTTACCAGGAGTGTGATACAAACTGCAAAATGTACTTAGCAATAAAATAAAAAATATTCAATTGCTTTCAATAGGGTTTGCAGTACCTTTTTAGGCCATTCTACTTGTTAAGGAATGTATTGACAAGGACCTATGAATTGTCAAGAATATATTCTTGAAAAGGGATGACAATGTGATGTAGTCACAAACTATATTTGACTTAGCCATAGATGCATACATTTTAAAAGTGAACAAGTAATAGAAAGATGTCTACTTTCTGTGAAAAGGATTTAAACAATCCCTACACTAATCAAAGAAAATGACATTGAAAGCAGGACATTATTTATTGGGAACAACAGTTACTGTTTCTAAAACCAGACTGAAAATTCTTGTTTGAAGTCATAGGAAATTGGTAAACAGTCCAAAAATAACATGCACCTGTCTATAATTACACTTGGGAGCCCAACTTACTAGACACAATTACCTCCAGCCTCCTCTTCTTCACTTACATTTATCAGTCTCTGACATCCAAAGAGAAAAATGCCTTTTCTAGGCAGAAGGGTTCGCTAGTTATTACGGTTAGAAGACACAGCTGTGGAGCCAAAGAGTGTTGATGGATATCAGGCCAGAGTGTTTATTTACTAAAGTCTCCTAGTGGAAAGACCAGTCAGAATAACAGCACCATAGTTATCAAAGAAAAGGCACCCCATTGAAATCAATGGGATTTTATGCCTTTGATAAATCTGGTGTAATTCTTCTGCACTGTTTCGCCCCAGATTGGCATCTGGGAGACTTTAGTTTTTATTTATAAAATTGAGTTACCTCGTTTTCAAGTATGTCCTGGGCATAGGGTTAAGATGACAAATAATACATAAGTAGCCATGCCTGGTTTGGCTACCAGTCTGCCCTCTCTGGCACGCAAGCCCTGGTAAGAGCAGGCAGTGCCAGTACCAATTATGGGTTTTCCCCACACAGGCAGCTTCCTTTAGTGACGGGAGGAGGTGGGACTAGGTCTGTTTTCTGCCCAATCCTGGGTTCAGATCTAGTGCCTTCCTCCTAATGTACTTAAGCGAGTTGCAACCCCAAATTCATTAGTGTCTCTACTATTGAGAGAGATAAGCTATCACGCAGGGCTGCTGTGCACTGGCAGGCCCTGGTCCTCTTCCCTAAGGGGGAGAGTGAGTGATTACATTTTCCCCATGTCCTGCTAGAGGGCGAAGGAAGAGCAGGGATTGCTGTGGGGGCCCTTGACCTGTAGTGAAGGTCCAGGGACCATCCTAAGTTTGGAGACCAGATCAGTGACTGTATTGGGCACGGCTGCCTTGATACTGCACCGACACACTTTATTCGAGCAAATACCCGGTATGTACCTGGCAGATACCTGGAATGCGCCGCTCCTCACCTCTGACAAGCCCCGTTGCATTTGCCTTCCCAGCCTGGGTTCATGCCTGGCTGACGGGCGGCTGATCTGTTAAATGATAATGATTAGGATTTAATAGGCTGCAATGCTTCGCGTGTCTACCAGATGGCATAAATTCATGAATTGTAATGCAGTATATATATATGTACTGTGCAGTATTGCAGCCAGCGGGAATAAAATGCTTCAATCCCTGCCGGAAAATACCTCAATGCACTCGGGCAGAAAACAGTCATAAACCTCAATACACCCGGGTATACCCGAATTCGTGGGACTAGCCGAGCTCGAATAAAGTGTGTCGCCAGTGTACTGTACTGTGTTTACAGAAGAATAAAACCAGTTCCAGGTATCGATACCTCCCACCTGGTGTGTAATCTTTCTGTGGGGAAAGGAAACCATTTCTACTGTGGGAGATTACCTCCATACATTGGGAGCCTACAGCAGATGGAGGCGCTGTGTACCATGGACTAAATGTCGGGTATACATCCCAGAAGCCTGTCCTGCAGTCCCCACAAACATCAGCGCACCACTCAGCAGTCTGTGAGCCAACAGGTAGCATGCACCATAAATCTGGTAATGGGGAATCTCCCATTGGGTGTGGGAAAGACCGTTACACATGGTTACAAATACATGGTTACATAAGTGAATAGGGTATGCATTATATACATGACATTGCATGCACAGTTAGAGATAATATATATTATAGGCATATGTAACAGTTACAGACCAGATTAAAATGTGAGACAGCTTTAGTTTTTAAAGAATTTAAGACTGGTGGCTGTGAGTCTCCGGTAGATTGTTCCAGTTTTGGGGTGCACGATAAGAGGAGCGGCTGGATACTTTGCTGAACCTTGGGACAATAAACAATAAGTGCTGCATGTAGTAGGAGTGAGGAGCTTGTTCGAAAAGTATTTGAAGTCAAGAAAGGAAAGATGAACTTTGCGCCTAGACTTAAGTGATGACCAATCTAGTTCTTTGAGCATTTCGCAGTGATGTGTGTTGTAGTTGCATTTGGAGAACAAAACGGCATATTGAATTGTAGAGGGTATCAAGTTTGCTAGGGGTGCAGAGCCATATACTATGTCCCCATAGTCGATAATTGACATTGGTATCTGCTGTGCGATACGTTTTCTGACCAGCAGACTTAGGGAGGATTTGTTCCTGTAAAGTACACCTAGTTTGGAATAGGTTTTGGATGTCAGGGTATAATCGTACATCCCAAATGTTAAATGGGAGTGAAACCATATGCCCAAGTATTTAAAACTAATTACAGGAGTTAGGGTGGAATTAGCGTTGGTTCTGATCAGGAGCTCAGTCATTGGAAGCTTTAAAAATTTAGCCTTGATCCCAAATACCATTGTTACAGTCTTGTCAGTGTTTAAAAATAGTTTGTCACGGGAGACCAGGACATTACACATTTATAACCAGGATCATTTCATTGAGCAAAACCAAAGAGTAAAACAAATTGTGATTTATTTTGTGAAAACAGACATACACACAATGGGTTACAAATAGCAGGAAGAAAACACACTTACTTGGACCTGGGATACAAAACTAGACTCTTCTAAGCGCAGGGAATCCTCACCCGGATCACAGTTGCAAAGCAAGACAGAAAATATCCTGGCAGCTTTCTGCTGAAGCCCCTTTTCTTTCTTGCTGAAGACTGAAACTGGACACTTAGAATCTTAGATGACTTACTGAGAATTCACTTAAAACTTGGGACACTCTCTGGGCTGGCTACCACTTTTTTATATCCTTTCCAAAGCCAGCCCTTCAGCATTACCGTCAACCCGCAGCATGAGAACTTTACTGCTAGCCACTCAGCTGTTTGCCAGTCTTGTGAAGCCGGGCACCTGGAGCTTCAACAGGGCACAGGGGCATGTGCAAAACCACCATCTTGCCTACTTGCCATGCAGAACCCCCCGCAGGCTTGGTGCCTCCACGTTTAGGGAGGTGACTAGTGGCCGGACCTGCCTGTATTCATCCCAGGATGAATTCACTCAGCCATCCTGTCCAAATGGTGTTTACACTTCTGGTGACAAGAGTGACTTTCATGTACGGGCCTAGGGCAGACTTAATGGCACCACACTCTGGTAGCCCATAAACCCCCCTAAGAATCCAAACAGTGAAAGACCCAGCTTAGGTTTCAATGCACCAGCATACTATATTTTAAAATCTTAAATTAAAATTGTATTCAGTTTAATACAATATACTTCATACATTTTCTTATTAAAATGTCCTAAATCTTTTGGTGTGAGGAATAGAGTGAAAATGTGAACTGTTTCATCCCCACTAGCCATATCCCTTATACTCTGTAAACTTAGATTTATTTTAATAAAAGCCTCAGTCTTATACAGGACAGGAGCAACCCCATAACCCCTATACCAAGCCTAGGGTGGTCTGGGCATCCCACCTTATACTAGGGACCCCAGGTATGTTGCAGGGATACATTAACCACTTATTCCCCATTTACCTTGCGGGACTGTAATGCAGCAGGGATCCTAGTGGTGAGTCGCAAGAACGTTTTCAGGGTAGGGGTTTGATCAGAGCAGTGTGCTTCAATGTATCCGAGAATCTTACCTGATTCTCGGGTACATCTTTGGGGTATCCTGTAACTCAGGAACCCCGCTACATAGCCACAATCTGCAAAGACTTTCTCTGTCAACCCCACTCTGAAACTCATAGCCTAGCAATCTCCTGGTCCCAGCACCCCGGGAAAGGTAAAAACACAGAAATTCTTTGTCGCATAATTTTACACACAGTCACAGTAATGCATATACAACAGTCAGGTCCAAGAGCTGACACTCTAGGGCCCCAAAACACGGATCAGGGGCAACCAAGTGGGCTTAACCTTTATTAGTGAACCTGGTTACTCCTTCACCGTCACACCGTTTGTTTTGGGAAATCCAATTTTCAAGCCTCAAAAAGTTAGATTGAAGTATGCGTTCAAGGTCGGAGAGGCTAGGGTTGTGTGCATATAAGATTGTGTCATCTGCAATCATGTGTATTGAAGCTCCCATACAATCTGTAGGAAGATCATTGATGAACACTGAGAAGAGTAGGGGCCCCAGAACAGAGCCTTGAGGGACACCACAGGTGATATCCAAGGGGCTCGAGTTAGAGCCTGAGATAGGGACATGTTGGGATCTGCCTGATAAGTAGGAATGAAACCAGTTTAAAGCATGCTTCCCTATTCCAGAACACTGGAGTTTGTTAAGAAAGATAACATGATCAACAGTATCAAAAGCCGTTGCAAAATCTAGGAATATTGCACCAGTGAATTGTCCCACTTCCATTCCACACTGGATTTTATTGAGAACTTTTAGCAATTTATATTTAAGTATATAAGCCTCTATATACTTTCAGGAGATTTCCCCCCTAAATATGATGGTTTTATAGTACCATTACTACAGTTAAGATGAAATGTTCACAGCATCAGTGTGTTTCTTGTGTAACCCCTGTGTATGCCCAGCAACACTGGAGCACTGCCCCATAGCAGGTTCATCTCCATGGACATGTGACTTTGGTAAGCCAGTAGCAAGGCTGGTGAAGGAGGAGGGACTATGAGGGTGAGACTAAAGAGCAGGGGTCAGCCATGACAGATACAGATCCACGCAGAGCTAAGACTTAGGCTAAGTCCCCGGTCACGGCGCTCTAATGCGCGCCCGCGCTTTCGGCTGCGCGTTCCGGCGATTCCCCGGTCTGCAGCTCACTGCAGGAGCAGAGACCGGGGGGGGCGTGCCGGAGGAGTGACGGGGGCGCAGCCATGACGTCACCCGGCAGGTTCGCCCTCATTGGCTGAACCGCCGGGGGGCGTGCCTAGCCGCTCGACGCGAGTTCCTGCTCTCAATTCTATTGAGAGCAGGAGTAGCTCTCGCGCGAGCGCTGCGGCCCCCCCTCGCAGCGGGCCCGGTGCCGTTGCGGGGAGGGCTCTGGTGAGCGCAGCGTCCGCCACAGCGGACGCTGCAGCATGCAGCGGGGGCAAGGCCTATGCTCGATCCATAGCCTCCTGTGAGACGGGACCAGTACATGTCCCATGTGAAGGGCTGAGAGAGTTGATCAGTGGAGAGTCCAGCTGCTGGCTGGAGAGAATCCCCTGACGGATTATAGGAATATTGGTACCATAACACACCTCTTTACGAAGTACAGGCCTGCGACCTAGTGACATTACATGGGGTACCGGTACTACAAATATAGGCTTGCCCACCCAGGATTGGGAGGCCTATCACGTTGACTACAACACACATACATGTGCAGTGTTTAGGATCACAAGGTTACTGATTACCTGTTTGCATAATATATACACACACAAGTGTTGTGTCCCCTTTTTACTTACCTCACGCATGCGTGGCAGCTGACTTAAGTATAAAAACTTAGGCCCTCAGCATCAGGTATAGAGTTTCAGGTATAGTGAAAAGACTGGGGTTACACTTGCATCTTTGAAAAAACTGGTTACAGCTTTAGTGTTTAAATAGTGCTTTGGCAGGTAGAGTTGTGTATCATGTTAACCTGTAGAACAGAACTATTTATCACAAAAAACAAGCTGGAGAACTGATGTGTAAAATGTAGCTTCCAGTACCATTCCTTTTGTAAGACGCTACAGGAGAAGCTCAGTTGATTGATTTAGTATTATTATTTTTTTGTTTTAATTTTATATCGATTTAAGAACTCAATTAGTTTAGGTTGACAAGTGATTACTGAAACCCCATTCAAGGAATCAATTACGGTAAGTAAGACATACTGGAAGACCTGTACATGGAAATCGGGCCTAAGTTGAATGTACAAACCCTCTTTTAGTCACTTGACAAAAAGGATGCAGACAAGATATTGACAGAGGTTCAAGGTAAGATTTTATTCTGAGATGATTTCATCAGATTTTAACCAGCATTCATTTATGTGCGACTCCAATCAGCAGTCAAACTGCCTTAAAAGGTAGTGGTAATCATGTCCAACTGTCACAAACTTATCAAATATTGATCTGTATTAAACGTTTTGCCTTGCAGGCCCCTTTGGCAGAAAAAGGGTTAAATTACACGTACATGCATTCTCATTTAGTGACCATAATTCATTTATTACGATTCCCTGTAATTCTTTATTTGCCCAATTTGATATCACACAATTTTTTATCACCGTGCAAATTAACTTTATAAATTAGTCTAACTCCTCAAGTTTTCCATTCCTGTCTTTTAATATATATATATATATATATATATATATATATATATATATATATATATATATATATATATATATATATATATATATATATATATATATATATATATATATACTGTATGCTGGGTGATAATGGAGAAAGGTGGGGTTGCAGACCTGCCTAAGACATGCAGATGAGCATACAGCTATATTTGCATATTTGCTTTCCTGTGGAGGGTTTTTGTCACTTTTTTTACTCACCATAACTTAACTCAGTATTATGGTTTAGCCTATCCCATAGCCTCTCTTGCATTCCCAGTAAAATCAACCCCACACTGATGAGACCCATCAAGGTCGAAACAGCTGTCTGTGGGTGGTTTTCTGGGTATGCACCTTAACCCTGGCTGTGCTCAAAGCTGTGACCATGCAGCAAGCTTAAGCCTATAGGGAACCATGTTAAAAATGGTTATTGAGGCAAAAAGTGACACTGTGTGCTCATTTGCATGTCATTTCCCAGAATCCCTTGCTGCAGTGGAAGTGCTGTATGCTGGGTGATAATGGGGAAAGGTGGGGTTGCAGACCTGCCTAAGACATGCAGATGAGCATACAGTTATATTTGCATATATAAAATATATAAATATATATAAAATATATATATATATAATCTATATTACGGTATATATATATATATTAAAAGACAGGAATGGAAAACTTGAGGAGTTAGACTAATTTATAAAGTTAATTTGCACGGTGATAAAAAATTGTGTGATATCAAATATATATATACTGTATATATTATATATATTTTTTTAATAACAAAGGATTAAGGTGAATTTATAATTAACAATATATTCATTCATTCATTCATTTTCCTATTATAGATTTTTTGGCACCTATTTACTATGTGGTAGCGCTACCTTAGACAACACCGCAAAACACCTTACGGCCCATCCAATTGAATGGGCCATAATGATCCATATTTTACTAAACAGGCTACTGATATAAGACACATTCCAGCATTGACTTGAATGGGCTGTAAGACAACTTCCAGCACCAGAAGACTGCCCTGTGTGTCCGGTGCCAGAATGTCTTATACAATAGCAACCGTCTAGTAGGTCTGATTTAGGTGAAATATGTGCAGATTCTAATAACATTCTAAACATGCCAGAATATTTTCTATCGCCTACACATCTTAGTACTTTATAACATACAAAATAGAATTTATTCCATGATCCCAAAATGCACCTATGCCCCCAAAATCTAATACAGTCCAAACAAGTGAATTGTGAAGCATTTAAAAATCACAAATCACTACTTTTACTGCAATTTAAACTAGATGAATAGTGACTGCAAACACAAACAACATAGTGCATTTGATGCAAATAATCTTTAAAGTGCATAAATATACCTCTTATTCACCTTTGAAATAAATGTAGTTTAATAACTCAATTGTTTTGTGCTTTTCTTTATTATTTTTATATTATAATTTCTCCAGCTTGCCCATTTCCTTTGCTACTGTAATTTTATAGGGCAACTTGGTGCTTAAGCATGCCTAGTAAAGCTGTATAAGAGTACATTCATGTCTTCTGCCATAAAAGACACCTTCTGGTGCTACATGGACTCTTATAGCCCTTTCAAGTCACTGGACTGTAAGATGTTTTCCAGCGTTGGAAGGTGTCTTATGGCAGAATTGTTTAATAAGTCCATGGGCTGTTGGCTTTTCTTGGTATTGTCATGGATGGGGGCTCCCAGCTTAATCATGACTAAGCTAATATGACTGTAGTTTGGCACACATTGGGCTCTTTTTAACCACAGGATAAAAGCAGCAATTCCCCCACCTCCCCCTCCAAACCAGTCATAACAAGTGTTGGCTTATATTATATTATATATGGCTTTCTTGATTGAAATATTTTCAAGAACTTTTTTCCACATTTTTTCTTCCTAATTACTTCACTTGCTTCAGACTCCGTTGTATGAATGGCAGTGGCCATTTTAATTTCCCCGGGAAACAATTCTTTCAGCAAATATCTCCAGAGTCACATAAAGAAAGGGAACTTTCCTGTTATGATTAGTAGAAACAAGGGCCCCACGGAGCTGAACAGTGATACTCCATGCGTTGCCAATCCCACTACCCTTCCCCCTTAACTCCCGCCACTTCTTGAGGTATTTAATCTTGAAATTCCCTTACAATATTTTTTGTCTGGGAGAAACAATATGGCCACAGATGTCAATCTCACTGACTACCAATAGAAAGTCGAGACAAGAATGTGAAATGACACTGCAGCTTCTGATTGGGTGACCCAGCAGCCATCTTCGTTTTGCCTTGCAAATACTCGTAAAATTTAAATAATATCTTGGCAATCGGGGGGTCCACGGAGCTTTGAGGGCGGCAGTTCAGCTCCTTCCAACCTTAAGGTTAGCATCAGTGAGTCTTGAAAAGTAAGGGACATTTACATTTGTAAGGGTTCAGGTATTTAGCATTTAGGTATTTGTAAATGGAAACCGATATCTAGATTTATCTTTGTGTACTAACAAACACCTCACAATATTTGTTGTTTCTCTTTCCCATATATTCTAAATTTGACAAAGACTTACTGTATGACCGATACAATTTAAACTAATAGATGCCACCTAAAAGGAAGAGTTCTATTCCAGGAAAGCTCAAGTTCAGTCCTCAAGCGCTACCCACAGGTCAGCTTGTGTGATGATTAAGGCTAGGCTAATTGTCAAGTATTAATTAGCCAGATCCTATAAAACTTGGCCTGTTGGAAGCCCCTGAGGATTGAGCTGGAGCCCTCCCTGATAAAGCCAACGCTTCTCCAATGGTGGTCCTTAAAATCTTTCAACATTCACCTGTCAGCTCTCTGCTTCAGTACCTGAATTTTATAGTACCTGCATTTTATAGTACCTGCATTTTATAGCACCTGCATTTTATAGCACCACTAAAAACGCTGAAATCATGAAAAGAGTGAAGTCCACAGCACTAGTATGAAAAAAAAGTGTGTGTGCGCCAAGTACGCGCATTTAAGGTGAAACTTCTTTGTGTTCTGTCACTGTTTTGTCACAGAAATTGTATTTGTGATGGTGATGGTTTTAATTAAAAATCAAAACACAATTTCAGTGCCATAACGCAAAGAAGTTTTACTTGGAAAGTGTGTTTTAGCTATTTGCACTTCTATATTTATAGTAACTGTGAATTCCTTGTGTGTGTCAGTCAGTGTGTGTGTGTGTGTCTCTCTCTCTCTGTGCCTTGTGTGTGTGTCTTGTGTGTGGTCTCCGTGTCCTGCTGTTGGTGCACGGGGGGCCTCTTCTGCCAGTAGTGACATCACTTCCGGGAGTGCACTTCCGTCACCAACAAGGCAATTTACTCCAAGGGAAATTTTTCATATGGTAAGTGCGAGCATAGAAGATTCACTTCAAAAAAATATAGAAAAACTTATCTAGCCTTGGTCCCCTAAGGGCTCCCCTTATGGCCCCTTACCTCCGACAGAGCTGCGGAGGGACGTGGGGGCACCCGGTGAGTGCGGGTGGCGTGCGCATGATCACCAGCAGCTGCGTGCAGTGAGGGGAGAGAGCTCTGGTGTCGGGGACGTCTGCGGCGGCTGCTCAGGCAGGGCGCCGCCATTTTGTGTGATTTGCGCATGCACGAGATCCGACACATGCGCATAGGAGCCTAGTTGCGACGGCCATTAACGATACAGGGCTCCGCTGGAACTACAAGCCCCACCATGCACAGGGGCAGCTAGTCAGGTGCCGGTACTGAGCCAAAAGGGCTACAGCTATCTCCTGCTCCTAGGCACGCTGTAAGCTACGCCAGTCGGAACTGGGACAAGCAGAGGGTAGGGTGTGTGTGCTGGGTGTCTGTGGCCCCTGCACTAGGCCATAGGCCCCAACTCCCCTGTAAAGCTTGTGGCTGCTACAGGGACAGGCCCTTAGACAGGGACCCTGACCCTTTCTCTCATTAGTGTCAGGGACACAGCATGGGACGCCGCTCAGCGGATGCGGCCTGTGGTCTGGGACCAGACCACCAACGCATACAGAGACTGTTAAGGTGGGACCCTCCAGCTGGATACCACCCCACGTGGAGGCAGACTCATTGCTGACTATGACGGCGTGGGACCGGACAGACTCCTGTCTTGAGTTGGCACTACCAGGTGTTGGAGCTCTCGGCAGGTATCGCTACATCTCCAAGTGCACCAACAATAAAATTTTAGTTGTGGGCAGCGCTGTCACACATATTGGGTGGGTTCACTTCTGTGAACGCCGGGTGGTTAGGTGCCCTGGGGCACCTCAATACTTTGGGGATATCCCATCAGGGTGTGGACAATGGGTTTGAGGACACTGTGACGTTACGACCGTGCGTGGCCTATTTGGTGTGGGTGCTGCGTTATTATTTCTATCATCATTTGCATGCAGTAAACTGTTATCTATATCAGTGTGTGTAGTTCTTGTATTGGGTCCTGTGGCGGGGTTATCCAACAGTTAGGATACCGCACAGGTGGCGGCGCTGTCACCAGACGGATCGGGTACACCCGAGGCTCCCAGCAGCGGAGGTTCAGGCCTCTGGTGAGCTACACTTACATTTTATTACAAAGCAGGAATCAAGAGACAAACAAACAGACAACATCTCAGATCACAATGATCCTTGAGAAAAAATCCTTGTGATCTGAAACCTTGCTTGTTTCTTTGTTGGACTTCATTGTTTTCAAGATGGCACTTCCAAGTCCAGCGTGGCACATGTACATACTGTATTTTAGTCTATTCTCTATTTTGGCTTTTTTTGGCACTTGATTTTTTTCTCTATATTATTTTCCTTTTTTCGAAGCTGTTCCACTTTTTGATGTTACTACTAAAAAGGAGGATATGTGTACAATGCAGTTGCATTCAATAACAGTATTTGCTTCAGTTATCACTATGGTAGAAAAAGTGCTAGTGATAAATGGGAATTGATAAAGGATGATGGGTTTATGGAGAACATACAAAAAGATAAAAAGCCTTCTTTTCTTTTCAAGTCATTGTTAGTATGTCGGCTAGGAAAACTATCCCTGCAGTTTTATTTCCGTCCTTTTCATTGTTTATTGAAATGTCTACTCTGTATTCCTTTGCTGCTGTGCAGGTTATTGTACATTCCTCTGGATCAATATTTCGTTGACAGGATGCTCCAATAGCCATTGAAGAATGAGTTTGATTAATTCTAGAGTCTAGTTGGTGGCAACAAAGCCATCATGCTGTATCGAAGTGATATAACCCTACAGTATCAGTTCAGTTTGCACATTGTGACTGATCCATCCCACAGCCGCAGCGCTGGATACAGAGGTTCAGTGAATTTACAGCGAAATGTGTGCAACTGCTTCATGCCACACATCACATTATAGAAGGATAGGACTCCAGACTCATAATCCAGAAAAACACCAACTTTTTCTAGAGCATTGTTTAGCAGTAGCAGCGTTCTCTCGCCTTTGTGAAACGCCCAGTACTCGTGGTCATATCTTTTTATGCACCACGATGCACTGTTCCAACCCAGACGACTGAATTCTGAGTCCCCTTTCCGCTGAATTGATGGGTAGGTGACACCAATCCACCACCCCTGTCCAGCTTTGAGCAGGTCTACTTCCCAGTAATGACTTCCTGAAAAGTAGGAATCCCTGCTCATCACTTGCAGCAGTTTATCAAATCTCTGGGGATTGTAGTAGTTGAATGTTCCCATCCAGCCACAATTTACTGTAAGGCGGTCTTCTGACAGTCTCAACCTTGAATGCATAGTGTCAGGGTCCAAAGTTGGACATCTGGCATCTGTAGACAAATATAAACAGTAGATAAAACTGAAGAACAAATGACATATATGATATATACAATTAAGCATTGTGCATTCACGGTTATAATACCTGCAATATAAGGCTAACATTGCAACACATATTGTACTTTACATCATCAGTGTCAGAAAAGCCAATAATTCATAGAGCAGTAAACCTTTCTCTCATAAAACGAGAAGTATTTCTTACTTTCTACTTGATGTAGTTTAACCATTTGATAGCCCTAGGACAGAGCTACTACGTCATGGGTTCTGACACCCAGGTGCCCCATGACATAGTAGCTACTTCCCACCTCCAAAAATGCTCCTTGTCTTAGGGCAGATCATATTCTGCACTCCTATGGAGGGTAGGACTTGATCTGCAATGCTGGCGGATGGAAGGTAGCGGATTCCTCCCCTTCTGTTCCATCATCAGTGATGGAGCGATCACGGAATCACAGGATCGCTAGTGCTGCACATGGCACTCGGCCCCCGCAGCCACTCCGGCAATCAAAAAGTTAAACTTCTCCTAGCCGAATAGGTCCTGGAGAAGTGTCGATTTGTTGTAGGTTGTGACACCTATTAGGGGACCATCAGTTAATGCTTTCAACCTATTCAGTTGTGGTAACAATACAGCAACCACAAAGCTACTTTTGATTTTAAAAATACCTATTTTTCTTTGTCTCCAGTGAGGTCACTAGTGTTAACCTCGTCTTTGCAGTAATAGGCCAATAAAAAAAACTAAAAAAAACAATGTTTATAATAATAGTGACTGATGAAAGTGTACAGATGTTCCAGAGATTTGACATGATCGACATGACAAGGGAATCGGGTAAATTCCTGAGCCAGTTCTGGCAAACAAGGGGTGACGGAAAGATCAATCTCCATTTCCTTACAGATTTAAAAATGTATGGTAATTAAAATCTGATGTAATTCACAAGGATAAATAATACAGATTTGAGGCGTACAAAATTATGCGGGTTTAATAATATGAAATATAACAGGTTGTCCAATTATTATTATTGAAGTATTTACTTTATATGTTTTGTCAATTGGATGCAGCATTGGGCACCCCCTGTCTCTTGTTATATACAATTGCCACGCTCAGTAGCTCTCTGGTTGACATAAATATATATTCACTTTGTGGTGGGCGTGGGAGTTTGAGCTTGCTGGGTATCTGTGTTAACCTATGTCTCTTTGGAGGCTGTGGCACCTCCCCCCAGAGCTCACTCCTCCTCCTTCACCCTTTTAACTTGGAAGGTCATTTCACTTGCTGCAGGAACAAGACCCATTATGGTTATTTCCCCTCTCACAGAGGTAAAAGGAAGGGTTCACAGTGTAGTGTAGGACCTGCATTATTTTGGTTATACCTTGACGTTGGTATGCAGGCTTATGACGCCTTTGGCCAAAGGGTTAACTAAATAACCAATTATTATTATTGAAGTATTTACTTTATATGTTTTGTCAATTGGATGCAGCATTGGGCACCCCCTGTCTCTTGTTATATACAATTGCCACGCTCAGTAGCTCTCTGGTTGACATAAATATATATTCACTTTGTGGTGGGCGTGGGAGTTTGAGCTTGCTGGGTATCTGTGTTAACCTATGTCTCTTTGGAGGCTGTGGCACCTCCCCCCAGAGCTCACTCCTCCTCCTTCACCCTTTTAACTTGGAAGGTCATTTCACTTGCTGCAGGAACAAGACCCATTATGGTTATTTCCCCTCTCACAGAGGTAAAAGGAAGGGTTCACAGTGTAGTGTAGGACCTGCATTATTTTGGTTATACCTTGACGTTGGTATGCAGGCTTATGACGCCTTTGGCCAAAGGGTTAACTAAATAACCAATTATTATTATTGAAGTATTTACTTTATATGTTTTGTCAATTGGATGCAGCATTGGGCACCCCCTGTCTCTTGTTATATACAATTGCCACGCTCAGTAGCTCTCTGGTTGACATAAATATATATTCACTTTGTGGTGGGCGTGGGAGTTTGAGCTTGCTGGGTATCTGTGTTAACCTATGTCTCTTTGGAGGCTGTGGCACCTCCCCCCAGAGCTCACTCCTCCTCCTTCACCCTTTTAACTTGGAAGGTCATTTCACTTGCTGCAGGAACAAGACCCATTATGGTTATTTCCCCTCTCACAGAGGTAAAAGGAAGGGTTCACAGTGTAGTGTAGGACCTGCATTATTTTGGTTATACCTTGACGTTGGTATGCAGGCTTATGACGCCTTTGGCCAAAGGGTTAACTAAATAACCAATTATTATTATTGAAGTATTTACTTTATATGTTTTGTCAATTGGATGCAGCATTGGGCACCCCCTGTCTCTTGTTATATACAATTGCCACGCTCAGTAGCTCTCTGGTTGACATAAATATATATTCACTTTGTGGTGGGCGTGGGAGTTTGAGCTTGCTGGGTATCTGTGTTAACCTATGTCTCTTTGGAGGCTGTGGCACCTCCCCCCAGAGCTCACTCCTCCTCCTTCACCCTTTTAACTTGGAAGGTCATTTCACTTGCTGCAGGAACAAGACCCATTATGGTTATTTCCCCTCTCACAGAGGTAAAAGGAAGGGTTCACAGTGTAGTGTAGGACCTGCATTATTTTGGTTATACCTTGACGTTGGTATGCAGGCTTATGACGCCTTTGGCCAAAGGGTTAACTAAATAACCAATTATTATTATTGAAGTATTTACTTTATATGTTTTGTCAATTGGATGCAGCATTGGGCACCCCCTGTCTCTTGTTATATACAATTGCCACGCTCAGTAGCTCTCTGGTTGACATAAATATATATTCACTTTGTGGTGGGCGTGGGAGTTTGAGCTTGCTGGGTATCTGTGTTAACCTATGTCTCTTTGGAGGCTGTGGCACCTCCCCCCAGAGCTCACTCCTCCTCCTTCACCCTTTTAACTTGGAAGGTCATTTCACTTGCTGCAGGAACAAGACCCATTATGGTTATTTCCCCTCTCACAGAGGTAAAAGGAAGGGTTCACAGTGTAGTGTAGGACCTGCATTATTTTGGTTATACCTTGACGTTGGTATGCAGGCTTATGACGCCTTTGGCCAAAGGGTTAACTAAATAACCAATTATTATTATTGAAGTATTTACTTTATATGTTTTGTCAATTGGATGCAGCATTGGGCACCCCCTGTCTCTTGTTATATACAATTGCCACGCTCAGTAGCTCTCTGGTTGACATAAATATATATTCACTTTGTGGTGGGCGTGGGAGTTTGAGCTTGCTGGGTATCTGTGTTAACCTATGTCTCTTTGGAGGCTGTGGCACCTCCCCCCAGAGCTCACTCCTCCTCCTTCACCCTTTTAACTTGGAAGGTCATTTCACTTGCTGCAGGAACAAGACCCATTATGGTTATTTCCCCTCTCACAGAGGTAAAAGGAAGGGTTCACAGTGTAGTGTAGGACCTGCATTATTTTGGTTATACCTTGACGTTGGTATGCAGGCTTATGACGCCTTTGGCCAAAGGGTTAACTAAATAACCAATTATTATTATTGAAGTATTTACTTTATATGTTTTGTCAATTGGATGCAGCATTGGGCACCCCCTGTCTCTTGTTATATACAATTGCCACGCTCAGTAGCTCTCTGGTTGACATAAATATATATTCACTTTGTGGTGGGCGTGGGAGTTTGAGCTTGCTGGGTATCTGTGTTAACCTATGTCTCTTTGGAGGCTGTGGCACCTCCCCCCAGAGCTCACTCCTCCTCCTTCACCCTTTTAACTTGGAAGGTCATTTCACTTGCTGCAGGAACAAGACCCATTATGGTTATTTCCCCTCTCACAGAGGTAAAAGGAAGGGTTCACAGTGTAGTGTAGGACCTGCATTATTTTGGTTATACCTTGACGTTGGTATGCAGGCTTATGACGCCTTTGGCCAAAGGGTTAACTAAATAACCAATTATTATTATTGAAGTATTTACTTTATATGTTTTGTCAATTGGATGCAGCATTGGGCACCCCCTGTCTCTTGTTATATACAATTGCCACGCTCAGTAGCTCTCTGGTTGACATAAATATATATTCACTTTGTGGTGGGCGTGGGAGTTTGAGCTTGCTGGGTATCTGTGTTAACCTATGTCTGTGTTGCATATATCAGATATGTTTTGCCTCCTCAAATATTAAAATTAGCCCTATCAAGACAAAGATGTCCAGACGAGCATTAAAATTATACGAATGCAAAGGTGAGGGTAGCCTTATTCTAGGGGTTGTACACAAGATAACAGCGAGCACACATAAAAAACAGAATGATGATAATGAGTTAGATGGTGATAAAACAAATGAAATGTTAGAATAGGATGTTGGAAAAGGATCATATAAATATACACTCACACGGCCAAATGTGAGTGACAGTCACATCTGTTGCAGAGTATGATTCTCTGATATCGTCACTGCTGTACTCACGACTCTTGAACGTCAAATCTTCTTCCTGGGATGCTAAAATCAGTGTGGATACTCCTGTAGACTGTCTGCGAATCTTCTAGGGTCTCCTCACTGCAAAATTCCTCCGATGGTACCTCAGAGAGAAGGTGAAAGTGGCAAGAATTGATCCCAAACAACCAAATAATAAATAGCCGATAGGGAATATGAGTATGAAATAAAATATATTAATCACTCACACGGGCATGTGTGAGTGCCTTTGTAGAAAGAATTTTGCAGACAATCTTTGATGCTTCTGCCTCGTGTTTCATCGAAGTATCAAAGATTGTCTGCAAAATTCTTTCTACAAAGGCACTCACACATGCCCGTGTGAGTGATTAATATAATATTTTATTTCATACTCATATTCCCTATCGGCTATTTATTATTTGGTTGTTTGGGATCAATTCTTGCCACTTTCACCTTCTCTCTGAGGTACCATCGGAGGAATTTTGCAGTGAGGAGACCCTAGAAGATTCGCAGACAGTCTACAGGAGTATCCACACTGATTTTAGCATCCCAGGAAGAAGATTTGACGTTCAAGAGTCGTGAGTACAGCAGTGACGATATCAGAGAATCATACTCTGCAACAGGTGTGACTGTCACTCACATTTGGCCGTGCGAGTGTATATTTATATGATCCTTTCCAACATCCTATTCTAACATTTCATTTGTTTTATCACCATCTAACTCATTATCATTATTATCATTCTGTTTTTTTATGTGCACTCGCTGTTATCTTGTGTACATCTTTCATTCGAGTATCAGCGACATTTTGGGCCAGTATAATTTCTAATACTTTCGGCCTCTCACTGCCGTTCACCCATTATCATATAACTGCGTATCTCACGCCCTGTTATATTTTATTTGCACATCTAGGTAGCGCCCCAGTGTCCCCACTTTCTTATTCTAGGGGTTATAGGGTATTTTATACACTCTGATTCATTGGAGTTTAAAATTATTCTCTCTCCCAGCCATAAATGTTAAGAAAGATTGATGAGTGGGAGATGCGTCACACCCATAAAAGGTTGGCTTGTCTTTGTGACGTGCAAAGTTTTAAACATAAAAACAATGCATTTGGATATGAAAAGTAGAATTCCGCAAATGGGTGTTATACCAAATAATACGGGAATGCTCATATTTCCATCTTATGACGGTGACTTCTTGAACTGTCTAATAGGTGCAAACGTATTTAGGCTTTCTGTTTTTATTATTTTATCTTGTTAAACTTGTCTGCATTTATATTGTATGTTTTTGTAACATTCCTTTTCTGTAGACAAGCACTTTCATTTTTCGGATATTAAATGTAACATTTTATAAGTACTGTCTTTGGGCTTTAATTGAACCTAGTACCTTTTTGAAGAGATTAACCACATTTTGCTACATTGGTTTTTTTTGTTGTTGTGTTTAATTACAGATTTTTCCAGTAAATAGGGGACCAATAACCCCTGAGGGTAAGACCTGAAATTATGCTTTGCGGTGGATGGGTATTGAGGTGTAGTGTGATTGTTTTTGGGGAGTTATTGCTCATTTTTAGTGCCCTGCATGGATATAATTGGGTCAGCTGGACAGCTGGAGGTTTTAACCCCTTTCACATACACACGTCACGTGCACACAGGTAGTGGTGTTCATGACAGGGACCAACATTAGCATTCTTCAAGTTACAGTGCACAGAGCTTTTGAAACTAAAAATAAGTTTCTTCTTCAAGTGTACTAACTTTTTTCCTAATAAGGTTCTCACAACCCAAAGCAAGTAAATGGTTGAAGAAGAGATGTTGACCAATAGGTCTGAATATAATAGGGCACTAACTCTCAACTGATTTATTAATGTTATAATGTCTTTTTGCCAGTGGATTTCTGTTTTATTAATTGTTTATCTGATTATAATTCTTCAGTTTTGGGTGATCGCAAAGAAGGCAGCCACCCCCCCTTAGAGAATCATGTTTTTGCTGTCTAATGATTTAATATTAGTTATATTGAATAAAAAGTATTTTTAATAGCACTTTGCTTTATTGTGTCTTGTGTCTTTCTACAAACAATATTTTTTTTTTCAAATGCACGTTTAAATGTGTAAAATTGCAGGTGCAGTTGAATCTTCACGTCAGAATTTTTGCTGCATGTAGTTTCTACTGCCCTCTAGTGTACAAATGGGTCAAAGAGAGCTTGTGTATCAATGTTGGGCAAACTTTGGTCTAGATTCACTAAAATCCGAGGAGTGGCTCAGTGAGTGAAGACACTGACTCTTAAAAACGACAACACTAAGTTTGAATTAGGGGAACCTGGTTCACTTCCCAGTGTCAGCTCTTTTGACCTTGGGCGTCACTTTATCTTCCTGTGACTCAGGCACCAAAATCATAGATTGTGTCAGTACTAACTAATGTACAGCGCCCTGGATAAGGACGCAATATAAATGTTTTTATAAATAAGGTAAAAAATATGCATTGATTTTTTTTTTTAGTGCTCATACTGTATGATATACCTGGTACTACATGGGCCCTGGCATGCCAGGGGCCTTTATGCTGTACAAGGTACGTTATGGGCAAATGCTTGCTTTCTATGGGAGGGATTGGGCTGACCAATTCGATAGGCCGGCCTATATTGACCATAATATTATACGATTGTCCACCACTCTATGGTAATCCCAAATCAGGTAAGTCCTAACTTTCCTTTTAATAATTGTTCCAATTTTTTAAGAGAGAAGAAGGAGGACTTCAACTAAGCCGACTTGGTAAAAAGAATTAAATGAAAAGTTAGGACTTGCATGATCTGGGGTTACCTTAATAACTTTATTTTATATTGTGCGTCACAATTACAGTACAGTGTATGGTACTGTCATTTTTACAGACACTGTCTCTGCCCAGATGAGTTTACAATCTGTTTTTGGTGCCTGTGGCACAGAGAGATAGAGTGACTTTCTCAAGCTCACAAGGAGCACCAGGATTTGAAGCAGATACCCCTGACTCAGTGTCATATGTTTACAGAGTCAGCGTCTTTACTCACTGAGCCACTCCTTCAGTGTTGAAATGTTGGGGAAGTGTATCATACTTTAGCAAAAATATATAACTCTACATGGAGATTGGGTAGCTATAGATGGAAACCTCGCTCAAGAACCCCTGGTTTGAAAAGGGCGTGCTGCCTAGGGAGTAAATCATAGACATATGACAGGTGTATCTACAGAGATACACAGAGAGAGAATCCCTTTGCAGGCGCACCACATACCTTTATAGAATAAATGTGGTCAGGGTAGATATAACGTGTATAATAGAAAATTTTTATTTAAATACGTGATGGTGCAATAAAAATAGCAAATGTATACGAGTTAATATTTACTATGTTAAAAGACACTAATGTCACAACAATGGGTCCAAAGAAGCTACTTTGGGCCCATTCAGCAGATGAGGATATTTAGTATAAATGGTGTTGATACACTGTCTTAAGTATTTAACATATATCTGAAGTATACCAGTATATGTCTTGAGGTTTGTGTCTCTCAAACAGAGGTGACACCTGGTGGTGCTGAGATGTATTGCACCCAGTGTCTAGTTAATCACTGTTGTGTACCCCGGAAGAAGTCGCACGCAAGCGACGAAACATGTAACATGTCGGGTCTCTGCCGAACAATTGATTAAAGTCTTTTACACAGCAGATAAGAGTATAGCTCTATTGTTTCACTGGTCTACTATTTATGTTAGAATACTAGCCTCCAGCCCTTCGTATGAAATTGCAAACTTGATACACCCAGTTAAAGAGGTGTTAGCCTTACATGGAGATTGTTAGCCATGTCTACATGGAGATTGTAATTAATTATTGCGTTATTGGGTGAGAAAAAAAACGGTACCAGATTTATCAAAGTAAATGAATCCCACTTAAATAATTTTTATATTTCCTTTGATAAGTAGTTTAATGGTTTTACCTCAGTTTGCATGCAGGATACTTTTGTAAATTACCTCCCTTGGACCAAAACACGATTAACTTATTTTGTGACACATATCACATTAAACCTATTTATATTAAAGTGTGTGAGTTGAAAAGAGTCTAAAAGTTACAGAACTACCATGGCATCGTGGTGTCAAATGATGCCGCAAGGTTGTTACGTAGCCGTGGCAACGTAACGTTATGACGCCGGAGACGAGGTAAGGGGGGGGTGGGGGGTGCGCGGAGAGAGGGGAACAGCCGTCAAGCAGGGAAAAAAGATTGCGCTCCCCTGATCTATTATTCCCCAGATGCAATAGCAATAATACAGCTTCTTGCTTCTGAACTGAAAACAAAAAGTGACAGTGTGGTCATATGCATGACCTTTCCCAGAATCCCTAGCTGCATTGGAAGCACTGTATGCTAGGAGATAATGGCGAGAAGCAGGGTTGCAGACCTGTCTGAAGCATAATAATGTGCTCACAAGTGATATCTTTATTTGCTGAACTGAAAATAGAAATATTACCAATGGCAGACATAAATTTAATAAAAAGCAGGAAGGGGGAAGCAAACACTTGTCACACAAATGGTTGTATTTATAACACTTACGTTTAAGGAATAATGACCTATGCAGAAATGATTTTGTTTTAATTAATGATCCAGGCCTCCGATTTGAAGTCGCATTAAGACTACTGAACACACCTAAAATAGGAGAGAAAAGAGAATGCTTTTCATATGTTTGTACAAATGTATTTAGTATTTCAACCAATGTTACAACTTCATGAGAGTTATGTCCTTTCTAGAATCAAATTGAACCAATGTCAAGTTACATATTTAAGTATTAATCCCTGAAGCACATGCCATTAGCTAGGCATTAATGCACAGAGTGGAAGAGTTGAAGTTTCGAGGTAAAGCCGATGGGTTGTAAACATGATAATATAACTTTAAACTTTGGACTCTTCCACTCCCTTTAGCTACTTCCTTTTATGTGAGTATTATCTTCATTTTTTATATAGAGATGACAGCGCTCTGCACAGAATTTCTTAGGCACAATAAGTACTTGCCCTGTAGAACTTATAAACTGAATACAATTAGACTGTGTGTAAAGATAGGTAAAAAAATAGCTTTGTGGAAAAAAATGGTTGAGGTGACAGAAAGTAAAGGGCCTCACAGACTATTTCTGCTTATAGCCTCCACAAAATGTATCACTACCCCCGTCTCTTGTAATCACCCCCAACCTACAGTACACACTGATTCACACTGAATAAAATTGGTAAAATACATGAACACAGAGACCTGATTTCATGTATCAACTTGCAGGCCACTGAGCGTGGCCAAATGTATACAACAAAAGACAAAAATATCCAATGCTACATCCAATGTGACAAAATACATAGTTAAATACTGTAATAATGTTAGTATTCTCATGAGTAAGGGTCATTTAGTTAAACCCTTTGGCCAAAGCATTATAAGCCTGCAGCCACGTCACGACATGACCAGTATGCAGCTCCTAACACTACCTGTGAAAATTCTCACTTTAACTATGTATTTTGTCACATTGGATGTGGCATTGGGTATTGTTGTCTTGTGTTCTATACATTTAGCCACGCTCTGTAGCACTTCTTTTGATGCAAATACATATATAATGTGGTGGGTTCTGGGGTTGGAGATTGCTGGGATTGTGTGTTAATTTTAATTTTCAACTGGTATCAGTTTGTTGGAGGTTGGTGGCCCCTCCTCCCAGGGTTTAAACTCACCCCACCCTATTTTTCAAGTAGCAGGTTTTTCTATGTACCTGTGCAGGACAGGTCCACTGAGACCATTCTCCCTCCACTTCAGAGGTACATGAGAATGCTCACAGGTAGTATTAGGACCTGCATACTGGTCATGTCGTGACGTGGCTGCAGACTTATAATGCTTTGGCCAAAGGGTTTAACTAAATGACCCTTACTCATGAGAACACCAACATTAAAGTATTTAACTACGTATTTTGTCACATTGGATGTAGCATTGGGTATTTCAGCATTACTATTAACAAAATGTTAACTTAAGTTAAAGTCACGTTAAATAGCTTAATGGAAGTGAATCTGGGCCCTAGTGTTTTAACCCTTCTGCTGTAGCAGAAGAATTTAATAGGGTTAACATGTTAATAGATCAGTTCAGTCACCAACCTAAAAATTACTACTTGCCTCTTTCAAGACGTTTTCCTAGAGGCAGCTTGAGAGAGGATTTGATCATTTCTATGAAAGAGCTGAAGTAGTTGTCAATGTGTTCAAATGTTACGGGCACTGGGTGCCATTGTTCTGCTGGGGACATCTGCGCCTGTATCTCCTTCTCTGCTGCTGTGTAGTCCTGAAATGTGGTCACAGTTACTCATACCCTTTTCTTTTATTAACATCATTGTGGAACGTCATTACACTAATATGATTGAGATCCTCACTCTTGGTTTTATTGCATGCAGATTTGATACATTAAATTCCTGCATTGTAACCCTACGCTGCTTGGATTCCCTTTTCCCTGTGTTTGCTTTTATCTTTCTGTACTGCATATTTAGTTGCCTTTAAAAGGAGATTAAATAAATCACTTCTGTAGTATTAGATAATACTGCATTAAAAAAAAGGAATTAACTCTTAATGTCAATTTTAATGAGTTTTAATACACTGGGCTTCCTTTGCTTTCTATTGCAGGCTTTATTTAGCACATATCCCAGGAGTGCAAGATATTTGCAACACTTTCTGTATGTGATAATTTGTTGCCAATATTCCCAGCAGTTTGAGCAGCAAACTGTAACAATAGATAATGTTACCTTAATAATATAAGGATATATTATAGCTGCTGAGTTACACTGACTGAAGGATTGATTGCAACTGAAAGGTGGCCATTAGGTGAACCCGAGAGAAGCAGGATCTTTGCTGATCGATCATGCAATAATGAATCAAACAGCAGCTTAGGTAATTCCTTTTCAATAATGGTAATCAAATATATTAAAACAATTTTTTTTTCTAAAAGTGCCATCAATAATGCCTATTTAAGTCAATTATCTATAGCAGGGACGCGCAAACTTTATTTGCTGCGCCCCCCCCCCGCCTGCTCTCCTCTGTCGGTGCGCCCCCCTCCCTTACCTCGTGCGGCGTCATTTGACGCCGTGTTGCCATGGTCACGCGTCCTGAAGCAGGCTGAACCTCGGTAAGTAGAGGTTGCAGAGGCCTCGCGCAGTCCCCTGGCAAATGCCTTGAGCAAGAGCGCGGGACCTCTGCAACCGCCCGCGCCCGCCAAAAAAATCTTGCGCCCCCCCAGTTTGTGCACCGCTGATCTACGGTAAAGTGTCACTTACATGGTTCGTGCTACAGTATATGAAAAACATATATTATAATGATTAAATGAAACATTTTGCCAGGGTATCCCTTTTGAATGCTATACAGGGCGAACCTTTACTCCACGTATCCCTTCACAGATTAATGCACAGGTACTATTATTTTATTTCCCAACAACCTCTTTATCCCAGCACCCTTCTCTCCTCCCTCCTCCCGCAGTTAATTATTGCAGGTCAAGTTCAAGTCTGTGCCCAAAACCCCTGGATAATACAAGATTGATTTATTTACCGTATATGCTAAGGGACATATTTTATATATCCGCAAAAAAACAGGCCCGAAGTATTTATGCTCACACGTTAGGTTTCTGTGGTGCCCTGACAATGGTTTTTTCAATCAGTCTGAGAGACAGTAAACTGTGCAACTATGACATATTCACTGTATGTATGTATGTTTATATGTATTGAGATTGTGTAAAGCCCTGAGGCACTCCCCTTGTGTAACAATGTTTACAATTTGGTACTGGGCTGGAGGTGAAGGTAGGGACCACTTAACTGCCATAGATTTCAAGTACAAATAAAAGTTCTTATTACCTCCGCTGCACACAGAATACATGTAGCCAGTGTACTCACTTCATTTGTTCTTTATTTGCAGGTAGACCAAGTAGATTGTACAAGGTTTCAGGGGATTAATACCCTTCATTATGGTCAAACATTTCCTAAACGTTTTATGATCTTGCACCAAACTCTGGGGTAATCCGCCGAAATATTGTGCAATCCACTTTGAATTTGTATATGTAAATACATAAAATCAAACAATAGAAAAGGAATCCCTGCCCTCGTACTTCAAATACATGTTACAGTATGTACACAAGTATATAATAATTCCATTTTGTTTTTAAGGAGACGAACAAGCAGTTGTTTCACCACTTGCATGTGCATGTTAATGGTGTGATCGCTTTTACATGAGATTGTCCAGTCCCAACTTGGAATTCTTTATCAAAAATGAGGCCCGCTTTTTGGAGTAAAGCACCCCGAAAGTAGCTGGTGACCAGGGCAGTGTTTCTCAACCAGGGTTCCTTGGGTTCCCAGGGAATGCCTAAAGGGTTCCTTGCAATTTTCTGGTCATTTGAAAATTGTATCAAATATAGAAGAATTTACAATGCATCTGATCTCAGACTCATTATTCGAGATACTACCCGTCTGCCGCATCCTCCTCCTCTGCGCCGCTGCTTGCGCGCCCCCCCCCCCCCCGCGCATCCCCCTTGCGCATCACCACGCACCCCCCGCGCATCGTTACCGACTCCCCTGCGCACCAAGGAAAAAAACCGGGACATTCCCGGGACGGACGGGCAACCGGGACAGCCCAGCAAAAACCGGGACTGACCGGGACGTATGGTCACCCTACCTTGGGTTCCCGTGGCATCCCTAAACGGTTCTCTCCAAATTTCAGGTTATTTGAAAATTGTACTAAATACATAAGAATTTACAATGTATCTGATCTAAGACACACTATTAGAGAGGGTTGGGGTTCCTTACAATGCATCTAATCTCAGATGTGGTATTAGAGAGGGTTGAGGGTTCCTCAGAATTTCACTTGGTGTTCCTTAACCAAAAAAAGGTTGAAAACCACTGGACCATGGATAGAAGAAGTTGGCCACTCCGAAAACCACATCAAAACAGTAAAACGGAATAATCACAGAATGCGGATATTTATGCAGAGATAATAAACACCAGGGAATTTAGGGAAATCAGGAACTATGCAATTGTTTTTTATTTTCTTATTTGTGTCTGAAAAGCACCTTATGCTCTAAGGCAGGGGAGCGCAAACTTTTTCATCGGCGCCCCCCTGCTGCTCTCCCTTCCTGCTCACGCCCAGTCCCCCCCCCCCCCCCTTACCTTGTCTCCGGCGTTTCTGATGTCACATCAATTGACCCCAAGCCGTCATTTGACGACGTGTCACCAGAAGCAGTCAGAGACCAGGTAAGGGACCTTACAGAGGCCTTACGCACTCCCCCAACATTTAATTGAAATGCTTTGTGGAAGAGCGCGAGGCCTCTGTAAGCACCTCCCCCCCCCCCCCCCCCATTTGCGCACCCCTGCTCTTAAGGATGAAAAGGGTATCCTACCCAGCACTTTTTTAAGCCACCGACATTCTAATTGTAAAATATGATTATGTTTTCCAATGCTACTACATTACCTGTACTAGTTGTACAGCATCATGCTGCTGTTCTATGTGACTGACCCGGCCAGAAAAGTCATCATTGATACTTATGTGTTTCCGACATAACTCTATTTGCTCATCATATGCCAAGAGGGCATGCTTTGTCTTGTCTTCCATCAATGTCTTTGCTAACTTTTCCTCTTTATCAAGCAACAGGCGGAGCTCTGTGAATTGTTCTGTCAGCGACTCTGTGCTTGCCAAAGTACGGGCCTAGAAACACAGATGGGAATTTCAGGGAAGCGTCAGGCGTCAAAATAACACACATCATGTTTCATTTACAGGAGAGGTTGCAGTCTTGCTAAGCCGCTGAACTGACTTGTACTGAAGAGACTTTGCCCCAAAAAAATAGCTGTCTGTCAAACGTGCCAGACAAGTCAAAAATGTCAAGTCTGACAGTGACAGCTCAGTTTAGTGTCAGAGTGTCAGAGTCTGAATGAGAAACAACTAAGCATGTCAGCATGTAGCTTTTGTATATAACTATACCATGCTGAATGGCACGGACTGGTGCTATTTATAATTGTTATACCTCCTCTGGAAAAACCTGTAGTACGAAAGCCAGAGTTACACACATTAATATTAAACACAAAGAATGCCTGTGTGTTCATACAATTTTAGATAAACGCATATACATGCTTTTGACACACATTGTTGCTGTTGTTTTGCAGCCTCTATTTTTGGAATTAATTTTTTGCAGAAGCTGAACCCGGAGTCCCTCGGAGCTGCACCCTGTTATTCCTAGCTCCAAAGACCAAAGGCTTCCGAGATAGTTACCTTTTTTTTTTTTTTTTTTGCAGGTAAATGGATGACATTGTGGCTTTCTATTGGGCCATGGGAGTGAGGCTTGGATAGCAGCCATATTGATTTTCCAAAAGGGACCAGAAACACTAGCACATAAAAAAGGTATGGGTTTGGGAACCAGAGGGTCCCTGGACTTTAAAAAAAATAAAATAAAAAAAAAGCCGTTCAGCTCCCCTTCCCTGTTCTGATGCAATAAGCAAGAAATACCTTTTAGTAGGGGGGGGGGGGGATTGCTGCTTTGGGATCCTATGCCATCCCTAATTAATTTAGTTACATAATCAGGGCAGAAAAGGTGAAGACACTTTTAAAAAGGGGCAGTCCCAAAGTGAACTAATGGCAGTGGCATAATTAGTGTGTTAAATGTTTAGGTATTTGGGACCATTTCTAGATCAGACAAGAATGATTATTTTTAAATAAAAAATAATGATAATATACAA
The DNA here is from genome assembly GCF_040206685.1 of Ascaphus truei. NCBI lineage: Eukaryota > Metazoa > Chordata > Amphibia > Anura > Ascaphidae > Ascaphus > Ascaphus truei. Next base: position 245,292,285 of record NC_134483.1, read on the forward strand.
ATACAAATAATACCATTTTGATGGCATCAGTATACTGTACAGTACTTGTACTAGTGCTTGTGGTATTAGGATATATAGTTCATACTCCCACTGTACTTCAGTAACAATCCTTGAAACATTAGTGGTCAAAAGCAGGTGAATGACCCTGAGAGTTCAAGTATTCTTTTTTCAACCTGTTGTAGCAATGAGTTGCTGGCCCCTCTGGTATGGGCTTTTTTTAGTCATTGTGGCTGTATATGTTTTATATGTATAAAACATTGTATATATTGCTTTGCCGTAAAACAGCAATCTCTCCCCCTTTTTCTCCCCCCGTACCTGGTCCCATGGTTCATGAGATATTTGTGTTTTTTGTGCCAGCTTGACACGCACACAAAATACATGTTTGGCTGCAGATTCATCAATAGCCAGCTGCAATGTCATTGGAAGATGATGTTCCTGCTTTCCATTGGCCATTGGAGTGAGGCTGACGCCATTATGTCTTTACAGGGCAAGTATTTATGCTGGTGGGTAAACTCCTAAATATTTCAGAAACCATGGAGTTCCCAAAGGTAAAGGTCCTTGGACTGGCTCTGGAGAACCGCCAGGTTTAATGCAAAATAAAAAAAAAACAGCAGAGAACTGCTTTAGTGGTGAACCCCAGAATATCAGCTTCTGACTGTAAAACATGAATGAACAATACTGTACTTGCAGCATTTCTACATTCCTTAAAGTCCACGGTAGTGTTTTAAATGACTCTTCATAAACTCTTCATACCTTGAGTTCGACAGCAGCTTGCTCTATATGCTGTATGTTGCCAAGTACATGCTTTCTCTTGTAATCAAGCTGCTCCAGGCATCTGCTTGTCAGTTTCTGCAAGGAATAGGGAGTATTTTTACCATAGCAAACTGGCATCTCCAAATCACATTTCACTCTTTCAGTCTTGTACAGGCCTGCAAAGCACCGCAGAGCAATGTACTATTGTATTGTCTAGCAGTGTAAATAACATAACCAATATGCAGCGCATTTCTGATCAACCAAAGGGCTTTATGCAATAAGGGACAGACGGGTATTCACACAGATATTCATCCCAAGATAAAGGTTATGGTTCCAAAGTCTATACATGTCATGTTTTGTTAAATAGTGAAAAGCATTACTATTACTACAGTATTTCTAAATATTGTTATTTTAGAATGTCCAGGGGGTTGTATATTATTACATAGTATATCTTACTGTCTTTATTGTACCATGTAGTAATGCCATAATGCAATAAAAACTACAAATACAGTACAATAATAAAAATGTAAAGCATCTTTATTTGGTAATGCCCTGTAGATCCTCAATACTCACAAATTAAAAGACATAACATTTATATAAAATGTTATATTTATTTTCAATATTATATCAGTAGTGTGGGTCTGATATATCATATTTTTTATTTAACTCGAAATTAGATATTATAATTTTCACTTTTAGTTCATAAATTATATTGTCAGGTGACCTCTGAGTGTAGTTCTGATATTGTGCACTGTATTGAGGAATACTAAAGAAATCTAGCTACACCCAACAGTGTAATACTGTATTATATATGTAGGGCATACTGGCTGCAGTTAAAGCTGCAGTTCAAGCTGCCATTTTAAAAATATATATATTTTTTTCCCCCCATTCAATATGTGCATCAATACAATCTGCACACTAATAAGTGATTAGCTAAGCTGCAGATCGATCCGTTCTCCAGTAATCGAGTATAATAGATTGCTTGCTCAGTGTTATTTAATACAGTTCTTGCACAGCATTTTGGGCAATGTAGTTCCTAGAATATCAGTGACTGGGCAGTTACTAGATACAATAGGTTCACTGCTAGAGAGAGGTCGGGGCTCAAGAGCCAGAGCCTGTCAGAAGGGGAAGGGGGCTATCACTTTGGAAATGCTTCCTACACACTAAATTTCTCTAAAACATTCTTTTTTTTTTAACGCTACAAGTATTTTCTCATAGTACAGAACTGATATATATATATATATATATATATATATAAACATATATATTTTTTTTTTAAAAACACATGTAGGATATTGCTTGAATTGCTGCTTTAAGACCCTTTCTGGCTAATTCTACAGTACAGGCATACCCCGCATTAACATAGGTAATGGGACCGGAGCATGTATGTAAAGCGAAAATGTACTTAAAGTGAAGCCCTACCTTTTTCCCACTTATCGATGCATGTACTGTACTGCAATCGTTATATACGTGCATAACTGATGTAAATAACGCATGTGTAACAGGCTCTATAGTCTCCCCGCTTGCTCACAGCTTCGGAACAGGTAGGGAGCTGGTATTGCTGTTCAAGACGTGCTGACAGGCGCATGCGTGAGCTGCCATTTGCCTATTGAGCGATATGTACTTACTCGCGAGTGTACTTAAAGTGAATGTCCTTAAACCGGGGTATGTCTGTATATCACCTGAAGTAACTGATTGGGCATTTTGCGTCCAAAATTCCTCATTTCAGTCAATAGGGAATTTTGTCCAAAACAGCCTGATCAGACACTTAGACCCCTTTGGGTTCTAAAGTGCATATAAACATATTCATCATGACTATACACTGCCGTTTCACAAGAAGAAAAACATCCTCTTGAACACAAATAGTTGAAACCCCACATAAATTTATTGACGCCTGAGATTGTATAATCCCAGGACACCTTTTGTCAGCATTTTGTTTCAAGTGATGGCAGTGTCATTAGTTATCAGTCTGAAATAATATTGTAGTCTCCTGGCTCTATCTATGTAGACCTACTACTGGCTATATTTTATCAATAATCTGTGTGTCAGCTTTCCTGCTCTCTATATGATACAGCATTGAGGAGTGTGCTGCATAATGATTCACTGATTTAAAGGCTGTGAACAATTGTTTCAAGTATGCTGTGAATCATCCTCCCCTCAATACCACAATATCAGTTGCACTATTACATTTACTGGATGGGAATATACTATTATCCTTAAGTGCTCTGTGGTTTATAGGTTAAAGCAGGACTGCTGAACTTCCAGTATATGATCACACATTGAATAGGCCATATATATATATATATTCTAACTTGGTCTCATAGGTGTCCCAGAGGGGTTCATACCCTGACTATTAGCGTCCTTTGTCTTGCAGTCTCAACTATATTCAGTTGTTTGAGACCATTCCAACGTATAATCAATGACAAGGATGCGTGGTATTGTCAATTTAATTTATTTTTAAATCACCATACACGGCGTTTTGGTAATATATGTTTTATGTAAATCTATTAAAAGTTAAATTTTAAGTAATGTAGGAGTGCAGCATAGTGAATTCTTTTAGGAGACACACCCAATTTGTGTTCTCCTTCCCACCCCTTTCTGAAATAATATACCAAAGAAACACTGTGGCTATTTGCCAGCGCTTCTCTCAGTTTCGATGGCAATTCTTTTAAATATTTTTTTCTTATTTCAAAAGATCCAGTAGATGTCAGCATGTAACCAGCACATTCGATAATTCTCAACTTACCAAGTGCATGGAACCATGGATTCTGCTTACATGACATGAGCAGGACTTAAACATTACACCAAAATGTACTTACCGTAAATTCCGGACTATAAGCCGCTACTTTTTCCCCATGCTTTGAACCTCGCGGCTTATACAATGACACGGCTAATATATGGATTTTTCCCGCTTTCTGCTCTCCCCCTCCCTCGTCCATTCTCCCGCACCCCCCGCCCCCCCCCCCCCCGCGAGCTCGCTGTCACCATCCCCCGCGAGCCCGTTGTCACCATCCCTCGCGAGCCCGCTCTGCCCCTCGCAGAGTAGCAGCGCGCTCTAGCATTGAGGCACTTCCTGCCTGCTGCTTGCTAGAGCGTGCGTGCACTCCTGCTTGGACGGCAGAGGTATTTACCTCTGGGTAAATAGTGCTGGGGGGTTAATGTGAGGTGCTCAGGGGTTAATGTGAGGTGCTGGGGGGCTTGATGTGTGGTGCAGGGGGGTTGATGTGTGGTGCAGGGGGGGTTGATGTGATGTGCTGGGGGTTAATGTGAGGTGCTGGGGGGTTAATGTGAGGTGCAGGGGGAGTTGATGTGAGGTGCTGGGGGGTTAATGTGAGGTGCAGGGGGAGTTGATGTGTGGTGCAGGGGGTTAATGTGAGGTGCTGGGGGCTTGATGTGAGGTGCTGGGGGCTTGATGTGAGGTGCTGGGGGGTTAATGTGAGGTGCTGGGGAGCTTGATGTGTGGTGCAGGGGGGGTTGATGTGATGTGCAGGGGGGGTTGATGTGATGTGATGGGGGGTTAATGTGAGGTGCTGGGGGGTTGATGTGAGGTGCTGGGGGGTTAATGTGAGGTGCTGGGGAGCTTGATGTGTGGTGCAGGGGGGGTTGATGTGATGTGCAGGGGGGGTTAATGTGAGGTGCTGGGGGGTTAATGTGAGGTGCTGGGGGTTGATGTGAGGAGCTGGGTGGTTGATGTGAGGTGCTGGGGGGTTGATGTGAGGTGCTGGGGGGTTGATGTGAGGTGCTGGGGGGTTGATGTGAGGTGCAGGGGGAGTTGATGTGAGGTGCTGGGGGGTTGATGTGAGGTGCTGGGGGGCTTGATGTGTGGTGCAGGGGGGTTGATGTGTGGTGCAGGGGTGGTTGGTGTGATGTGCTGGGGGTTAATGTGAGGTGCTGGGGGGTTAATGTGAGGTGCTGAGGGCTTGATGTGTGGTGCAGGGGGGTTGATGTGATGTGCAGGGGGGGTTAATGTGAGGTGCTGGGGGGTTAATGTGAGGTGCAGGGGGAGTTGATGTGTGGTGCAGGGGGAGTTGATGTGAGGTGCAGGGGGGGTTGATGTGTGGTGCAGGGGGGGTTGATGTGTGGTGCAGGGGGGGTTGATGTGTGGTGCAGGGGGGGTTAATGTGAGGTGCTGGGGGGTTAATGTGAGGTGCAGGGGGGGTTGATGTGTGGTGCAGGGGGGCTTGATGTGTGGTGCAGGGGGGCTTGATGTGTGGTGCAGGGGGAGAGTGATGGGAGGTGCAGGGGGAGATTGATGGGAGGTGCAGGGGGGGTTGATCTGAGGTGCAGGGGGGGGTTGATGTGAGGTGCAGGAGGGGATAGTGATGTGAGGTGCAGGGGGGTGAATGATGTGAGGTGCAGGGGGGTGAATGATGTGAGGTGCAGGAGGGGTGGGATATGTGTGGTGTGCAGGGGGGTATTGTGTGTTTGATGTGAAGGGGGAGTACTATGTGTGTGGTTGAGGGGGAGAGATGGGGGTACGAGAGAGATAGGGAGTATCGCAAAGGTTGATAGTGAGGGGTTCTGGGGGAGATATGAGGATGATGATGAAGGGTGCTGGGGGAGATATGATGATGATGATGAGGTGCTGGAGGAGAGATGATGATGATGATGATGATGATGATGATGATGATTTTTACCCGTGCGGCCCAATTTTTTTTTCCTTGGAACAGTTCGGCCCTTCTCACGTTACGAGTTGTGCAGGCCTGCATTGGACCAATGAAATTGCCGAACAGGTTAAGGTCAAACAACTTTTTTGTTTACTGTTTAGATTACATCGAGCGCGCTCAAACTTCCCATCATTCGGATTACGGTAGTCATTTTGTCACCCTCATCATGGCAAAGACACGGAGAAATGCATATGATGCAGCTTTCAAGTTGAAGGCGATTGATTTGGCTGTTGGAAAAGGAAATATAGCTGCTGCACGGGAGCTTGGTCTTAATAAGTCGATGATAAGACGTTGGAAACAGCAGCGTGAGGAATTGACTCAGTGCAAAAAGACAACTAAAGCTTTCAGAGGGAAGAAAAGCAGATGGCCCGAACTAGAAAATGTGCTCGAAGACTGGGTCAACACACAGAGAGCAGACGGCCGAGGTGTTTCAACTGTGCAGATCTGACTGAAAGCCAAAACAATCGCCACCGCAATGAAGTTGGAGGATTTTAGAGGTTGACCATCGTGGTGTCTCCGATTTATGAGACGTAAAGGCCTACCCATCAGGGTACGGACGAGTCTGTGTCAGCAGCTCCCTCCCGACTACGAGGAAAAAGTTTCAAACTTCCGCAAATTCACTGATGCAAAGATAGCGGAGCATTCCATTGGCCCGCACGACATCATAAATATGGATGAGGTTCCTCTGACGTTTGACCTGCCTCTCACTCGGACTGTCAACAGGAAAGGCGAATCATCCGTCACGCTGAAAACAACTGGGCATGAAAAAACGCACTTCACCTGTGTTCTGAGCTGCACGGCATCGGGAGAAAAGCTTCCACCGATGGTGATTTTTAAACGCATGACGATGCCAAAAGAAAAATTCCCGAGAGGAATTGTTGTGAAAGTCAACAAGAACGGATGGATGACGGAAAGCCTAATGCATGAATGGCATATGGAGTGTTACGTCAAGCGACCGGGAGGATTCTTTCACAGGAACAAGGCATTGCTCGTTTTGGACAGCATGAGGGCCCACATAACAGATTCGGTGAAAGAAGCCATCAAGAGGACAAACTCAATTCCAGCTGTGATTCCTGGGGGCACAACAAAGTATTTGCAGCCACTCGACATCAGTGTAAATTGTGCATTTAAGGTGGCGCTCCGTGTTCAGTGGGAGGCTTGGATGACAAGTGGGGAGAAATCCTTCACTAAAACGAGCCGCATGCGAAGAGCAACTTATGGTCAAGTCTGACAGTGGGTCCTGACAGCGTGGAGCATTGGCAAAAAATCCACTATCATCAATGGGTTTCGAAAGGCTGGACTGCTGCGTGTTGAAGCGGGCTCAGCGGGGGATTTGCCTCCGGATGAAAGTGACGAGAGCGACAATGAAAACGATCTAATATCGGATGAAGCAATTCTGAAGCTATTCAACTCTGACACCGAAGGAGATGACTTCAGTGGTTTCAGTGCACAGGAGGAGGAAGATAGTGACCAATGACTTTCTTGGTAGGCTACTGTTTACTGCTAATTTTTTATTTTTTGTTACAAGCCATGTTTCATTAAAGCCTATTTATTTTTGTTACAAGCCGTGTTTCGTTAAAGCCTGTGTAAAGTTCATTTGTTTCAATGAACCGGTAGGCACCTGCGGCTTATAGATGTGTGCGGCTTATAGTCCGGAAATTACTGTATACATTTATGGTAATAACACTTTAATACAGTACATATAACACTACTATTTAGCACATCACTGTACACAGTGGCGTAGCTAGATATGCGTGGGCAGGAAAATAATTGAGGCGTTAATATATTAACTACATTGTTTATAGTAATTTCTTAGTGAACTATACTTAGAAATTTACATTTTGCTGCAGCCTCGGTGAAAAGTGGGAATCTCGGCCTCCTGTAGAAGTAAAGGGAAAACACACATGCGCATATTTGGGGATCTGATTAGATAAAAGAAGCAGTGTTGGTAGGACCGAGATTTCTAAAGAAAAATATATGCAGTTTCAGTCATAAAAATGTAATATGGAAAAAAATAACAAAACAATTAAATAAATACTAATATTGGTATTGAATTTTGTATACCTAAACCTAGATTGAGCTCAATCAAATACCTGAAAGTGTTACCAAATTATTAATAACAATAAAACTTAAGCAACTAAAGTTCCAAAGATTACAAAGGACTATTATAAAAAATGTGATATTCCATAATTATAAGAGATTGTGATCCAAAATGTCCTGAATACTACTTGGTCTTGCAGTTGATTAGTGCTTGGCACTATGGACCAGATAAAAATCTGAGAAAGAGTTATTACCTTTCTTATTGTATTTAAGTCACTATAAGAATGCCCTCCTCCTTGGTTAATGTGTGATCTCAGAAATTGTGCTGATGTTGTGCACCTTTTGGTGATATATACAAATTTAGTGTATTATTTCCACTTTGGTAGTGTGTCTCAACTTCTTAATAATATATGCAGCTTATCTTTTATTAAGGAGGCTACGTTTTTGCGCTGTTTGATTGAACATATACTTCTAGCTGGGCTGTTCGTGTAGTGTGTCTGTGGGTTGGTATAATGGCATAAGAACATACAGGCTTACCCCGGGACTCCGCTGCATGGACCGAGAAAGAGAAGATAGCTGTCCTCGAGTCCTCCCGGCGCTGTATTGATGCCTCTCCTGGTCTGGCAGTTGGTAGTCTCACACAGCAGCCCTGCCGTCAGCTCCTTTGGACTCTGCTCTCTGAACTGGGTGAGTTAACGGTAGTCACCCGGCGTAGTTATGATGTTACGCCTGGTGGTTGCTTCAGCTCACAGCCTCACACAGAAGCTCAGCCATCCACTCCAATGGAAAAAAACCTCCAATGCTTGTTGTTTGGCAATCTTTGGCACCATTTCTGATAGGAGTTGTGCAGGTAGCCGTAGGAAAGAGCAGCTGCATGCCCTTTCCCAAACGATATTCCCCACAGTTCAGGATCAAGTGGAGTCCCCACCTAGACATCCACACCTCCTTGTTCCTGTTATTCTCGAGGAAGGAACACGTCGTCTCTCCACAACTGCAATGATCGACTCAGGGGCTGGCGGAAATTTTATGGACATACAATTTGCCTAGACTTTTTTGGTGCCGTCCCTGCCCAAAGAGTCTCCGATGGAAGTTGTTGACGGTTCCCCTTTGAGCTCTGGACCTGTCACCCATGAAACCTACAGCTTGACGTTGCTTATGGACCCTAATCAGCAGGAGACAATTTCATTTAACCACCTCCCATCACCCCAGTTTCCAGTGATTTTAGGAATCCCATGGCTAATGATCTATAACCCACAAATGGACTGGAAGACTCAGACAGTCACATTCCCTTCGGAGCACTGCCAACTTTCCTGTTTGCCTAAAAATCCTGTTCCTGAATGTATAAGAATGCACCAGATATCTACCGCCAAAGAAAATCTGTTGACCATCCAATACTCAGTGTTCCTAGATGTCGGTGACAAGAAAAAAGCGGAATAACCTTCCTCCTTATCGTCCCTATGACTGTCCCATCGAGTGCTCCCATGAGCGGCCATTCCCTTTGGAGGAATCTACTCACTCTCAGAATCAGAGTTACAGATATTAACAGAATACCTTCAGGAGAATCTGTCAAAAGGCTTCATACGACCCTCCACTTCACCGGCAGGTGCAGCCCTCATTTTCATGGGAAAGAAAGACGGGTCCTTGCACCCCTGCATAGACTATCGGGAGTTGAATAATATCACAGTAAAGAACAGATACCCCTTACCTCTAATTCCTGAACTACTTGAAAGAATCTGGTTGCCAAGATCTTCACCAAATTAGATCTCTGTAGAGCATACAATTTGGTTTGTATCAGACCTGGTGACGAGTGAAAGACTGCTTTCCGGACCCGCTATGGGCATAATGAATATCTGGTAATGCCTTTCGGAGTCTGCATCGTACCAGCTACCTTCCAGCATCTAATCAATTATGTTTTTAAGAGCTAATGGACCAGTTCATAGTTGCATAGCTCGATGACATCTTGGTTTTCTCAGACAATCTTCAGGAGCATCAGAAGCATGTCCGAATTGTCCTGCAGTGCCTCCGAAGGCATGCACTATACATTAAGTTGAAGGAATTTGAAAAGACCTGAATGCAAATTCTCAGATATATCATCTCCCCTGAGGGACGGAGTATGGATCCAGGCCGTGATAGAATGGCCAGTTCCAAAAAATGAAAAAGAAATTCAGAGGTTTGTGGGGTTCGCTAATTTCTACAGACAATTTATTAAGAATTTTCAGGCATAATCACCCCAATTACCAAACTCACCCAGAAAGGATCCCCATTCATATGGACTCCTGAAGCCGATTTGGCGTTTGAATGATTAAAGTCACTCTTTACCTCTGCCCCATCCTCATTCATCCAAACCCCGAACTTCCATTCATCTTGGAGGTTGATGCCTCTGACTCAGCTATTGGTACTATTCTTTCTCAAAGAGTTGGGCAAAAATTGTTCCTTCATCCATGCGTCTTTTACTCGTAACAGATGTCCGCAGAGGAAAGGAACTACAACATTGGAAACAAGGAACTCTTGGCTATAAAGGCTGCATTTTCAGAATGGAGACACTTGAGGGGGGAAATCATCCAGTTACCGTTATTACGGATCACAGGAACCTAGAATTTATTCGCTCAGCAAAAAGACTATCTGCCCAACAAGCTCGGTGGGCCTTGTTCTTTGCACGTTTCAATTTTCACATTTCATATCGTCCAGGTTCTAAAAATGGGAGGGCTGATGCCCTGTCTCCACTGACACTTAAACCTTCTACAGGAGACGAACAGATAGAGACGATTCTACCAAAACACATTTCCTAGGCATCACGTTTTCCTCTGACCTCCTTAACAGGATTAAGAGAGCCAATTACAAAGACTCCTTTCTTAACAACCCTGCCGAACTGTTCCCAAGGGATGGTTTATAGAACTTAAAAAAACCGTCTGTTTGTGCCAAAGGAAGAAAGACTAGAAGTGCCCCAACTAATGCATGACTCCCAACTGGCCAGTCACCCAGGTGTCCTCAAGACACAGGAACTGTTGTCCCACTAATTTTGGTCGCCCAAACTGGCACAAGACGTCAAAGACTACATTCTCTAATGCGAGATATGTGCCAGGAGCATCCCCTGTGGGTTTGCTGCAGCCTCTTCCGGTCTCCAATCATCCTTGGGGATCGATATCAATGGACTTTATAGTAGAACTACAGAGATCCAGTGGTAATGACACCATTCTTGTGGTAGTGGATCGGCTCACAAAGATGTGATGGTACAGTGCCTAAATATATATGTATAGATATCTATTAAATAAAATAGTCTTTTAGTTTAACATTTTGGGCAAAGTGTTGTAAACCCCTGAGCCACTACACGGCAGACTTGGATCCCTAAGCTCCCATCTGTAGCCCCGCCCCCTCCCCGCCTCCTCAACTCCTGAAAAGGTCTGCTGGGAGGATGAACACACATCGCCCAGCAGACTGCCGCCCTCCCTCCCGAACGCCCTCTCTCCAACTCCTGCCTCTGGCACCCTGAACGAGGCCTAAGAGATACTGGTGAAAAGCACGGTTGCAGAGCTGTCTGAGACATGTGAATGTGCTAACAAGTGGTATTTTTATTTGCCATAAGTAAAAAAATAAATAAAAAAACTCTGCCTTTCATCAGCATGGATAATAACAACATGCTTAATAGTACTAATACATAATTATGAACTATTATTAATATTAACACAACTGTGAATATAATAAAAACATTAACAGTATGAATAGCATTTCTCAATAATAATGACTGGCATTATTATTATTTTTATCTAGCATTCTCAATAATGATTACAATGGCTACAATAACAACATTAATAAATGACTATTTTTTTTTAAATCACCAATATGAATAAAATAAAATCATGACTGTATACATAACATTTCTCAACTATAATGAATATATCAGCAAAATTATTAATATAAAAATTATAAATAATAATGACACGATTTATAAGAATGGTAATAACAGCATTAATAACAGTAATAATAGCAGTAATACAATAATAGCATCATTAATAATAATAATAATAATAATAATAGTAACAGCATCATTATAACTACAACTACTTATTTATTTAAAAAAAATTCTAATGGCTACTCACCAAGAAACTCAGTACTAGAGCGCGTAATGTTAGCATCATTAAGAATAACATAATTAATAAAAATAATAGCATAATAATACTAATAACAGTAATAATATTATTAATATTGTGAGCATCATTAATAACAGCATTAATACGACTACTACTAATAATAACGGCATTAATAAGAATGATAATAATAGTAGTAATGCCCCCTTACCTTGCTGTGCAGGGCCTCCTCCTGTATGAGTGTCACTGGGTGTCCCCTGTGGGCTCCCAGTAAGGGGCACAGTGTGCACACACACACTCTGCACGCCCTGCAGTACAGCTCCACTGCCCTGTCCCTGTGCTCCGGGCACCACCATCGCCCTCCTCCGTCTCCCCCCCTCCTCTCCCGCATCCTCTTCGCCTCCTCCCCGCTCGCATCGCACACCCGGTGCTCGGACACCCCCTCCCCCTCCCGCGTGTGCGGCTGGAAGTGCTCGGGGCAGTAGGACTCCCCGCAGGTCAGGCAGCTCCAGCGGGCGGCGCAGGGGGAGTGGGGCGGGCACAGGTCGCAGTGCACCTGCTGCTGCTGCTGCTGCTGCTGCTGCTGCTGCTGCTGCTGCTGCGGTGGAGCCGGGCGCTGCCACCCCTGGGAGCAGCTGCATGTGGGGCAGGGACGCTCCTGCCCGGGGATCCGCTGCCAGAAACTCTCCAGGCAGCCCAGGCAGAAACGGTGACCGCAGGACACCATCAGCACGGGCACCAGGCACCCCGAGCCGCACAGCCCGCAGGGCCCGCCCGCAGAGGGGCGAGAGACACTCTGGGGGGCTCCCGCAGACATCACCTCTGACCCCCGTCTGATGTCTCACCTGCCCACTTCTGCTGTATTTCCTACTTTTAACCACTTCCTTGTTTCTGTCTACTCTATTTTACTTTTACACACTGCTCTTTTTTGTGACTCCTTTCTCTCCTCCTTTTCCCCTTTGCCTTCTTTTTCCCTCCCTTTCTTTCACTCTCTTCCTCCTTCTTTCCCCCTTCACTTCTACCCTTCTGTCCCCTTTTCTTTCTGTTTCCACTTTCTTTCCCCCCCCCCCTTCTTTCCTTTTCTTATTGCTTTATTTTCATATTTTACTTCTATTGCTTGTCCTCTTGGAAACAATAAAAAAAGTTGCAAGATGCAAACCACTTGATATTCTCCCAATAATCCTTTCCTGGAGTTTCTGGTAATCTTTGGTCAAATGAAATGGTTTCTTGTTTCCTGACTATGGTTGAAATGGAGTGGTAATATTCTTCTCTTGCTTTGAGCTCTGCTCTTCTTCACCCCACCTGCCAGTACATCTGAAGTCTCAAGTCCTTTGCTATAAAGAGCAGTGATATCAGGAAATGAAAGTGATCCTGCACTTAACATGTGACTGGTGGCTGGGAGGAAGTAACAGTTGTAGCACATATATCCACACCCTCTGTGAGATATATGTCTACTGTGTACAGATACCTGTGATTCACAGGAGGTCAGAGCCTCCGCTGCAGGGAGCCTGAGGTGGATTCTGGAACAATATAAGGCCTCGGGCCGCGCTAATCCGCGCTCCTGCTCTGCCTCACCTGCTCAAACTGGAGCTTTTTTGTGTCGAGGCAGTGAGCGCGCTTTGGGGGCGGAGGCAGGCGGGGCGGGAGGCGGGGCTAGTCCCTCGCTCCCATTGGATGTGAGCGGTCACGTGACCACCCCTCTGCTTCCCTGAGCGGCAAATTTTAAATTTGCCTGTCTCTCCAAAATACCTGAACCTCCGCACGCATGCGGAAGCGGCTGCTAAAGCCGCGCTGATGACAGATGCAGGGGATAAGTGCATCTGCTCAGCAAGGCTCACCGTACTATGTCCCAGGCCTTGGGGCTCGCTCAGACAGGCTGCTACGGCAGCTTGCTAGAGTTCGCGCCTCCCCGCCGCTCGCTCCTGCAGCACAGCGATCTGTGCTCAAACTGCGGGAGGCAGATCGCAGCGTTTGGCGGCGTGGCTGGGGTGTGTAACGAACGCGTCACGGAGCTGGTTCGCCTTTATTGTCTGAACCAGCTTGCGTCACGCGACTAGCCCCAAATTTGAATTTGGGTTGTGCCGGCAAAATGTCGCAACGACAACGCTGCACTTTGCCAGCTGGTGGAGTTTTCAGTTTGAAACCCCTGTTCACATCTCTCCGTTTTCCGTTTCGTGTCTCCCCCCCCCCGTTTCGTGTGTTCCCCCCATTACGTGTCGTCCCCCCGTTTCGTGTCCCCTCCCCCCTGTTTCGTGTCCCCTCCCCCCCCCCCGTTTCGTGTCCCCTCCCCCCGTGTCAGAGGACAGCAACCAATGCAAGCTCCCAATGCTTGTATTGCATTGGTTTTGCCTTGCTGTCCTCTGATTGGGTAAGTTTGGTCATGGGATCTGAAATCGGAGCTACAGATTCAAAATTTTGAAACTCTTGAATCTGAGCTCCGACTTCAGCTCACGGGCACCGGCAGGAGGGAGCTCATGCAGGCCACACACATTGTTGCAATGTGTCTCATCGCGGCCAGTGTGAGCACCACACCAGCTCAGCGCCACCCTGGATGCAGCCTTAGGGCTCGTCCAGGGTGGCGCTGAGTGGGCGCGCTCAGCCGCTTGCCGAGCAAGCAAATTTGAATTTGCCGCTCGCAAGCGCGTCACGTGAGCGGTTCGCCCAATGAGGGCGTACCAGCTCCGTGACGTAGAGGCCGTGCCCCCAGATGCTCGCGCCCCTTGCCGGCCAGGAATCGCCCAGCCGAGCAGGGCGCAGTGCTGGAGTGCCAACGCGCCTCTACCCACCCTGGACGAGGCCTTAGGCTGAGCTCAGATAGCAGGCGATGCGACGTGTGCGCGCACGTCCGTCGCAAATTTGGGTTGTGCGGTGGGAGTTTTCAAACTGAAAATTCCCGGCGGCAAAGTGCAACGTTGTCGCTGCGACATTTTGCCGGCACAACCCTAATTGACATTTGGGGCTACAGTCGCGTGACGTGAGCTGGTTCAGCCAATAAAGGCGAACCAGCTCCGTGATGCGTTCGTTACACGCCCCCGCCACTCCCCCAAACGCAATCTGCCTCCTGCAGTTTGATCACAGATCGCTGTGCTGCAGGAGTGAGTGGCGGGGGCGCAAACGCTAGCAAGCTGCCGTAGCAGCCTGTCTGAGCAAGCCCTTAGTCAGCGCCTCTACCTGTAACGGATCCTACTATGTGGATTTGCCCGTTACAGGACCCATATACATATATAGGCATATACGATCACACAATAACCACACTTATTATAACATAAAAGAACAGTTTACTGATAATATACTGTATACATGGCTACTGGTTACAGCTACCCACTTGCCACGCACGGCTGTAACCTGCCCCACCAGTGTTCCCACTCCGTGTCCACCGTACCTGAGGGGCCCTCGGACACCCAACCACCCTGGTGTCCACAAGGATAACTGCCCCAACCTTATATGTGGTCAGCACTGCCACTATGATGTGTGTATATTGTTGGTGCACTTTTAGAATATAGGTACCTGCCGGGTGCTCCAGCACCCGGGCGCGCCACATAGACAACGGGAAGGATCCGCCGATCCATCGACGTGAGCTTCCAGCGATGAATCCGCCTCCGCGTGGGGTGGTATCCCGCTGGAGTGTCCCACCGTTATGACAGTCTCTGTATCTTGAGAGTTGGTCTGGTCCCAGACCACAATTGTCAGGGCTGTGCAGCGTTGCAGCTGTGTCCCTGATCTATCAAACAGCTAATGGGGCAGGGTCCCTACCTAAGGGCCTTTCCCTGTAGCAACCACAAACTATGATCGTGAGTCGGGGCCCAGGGGGAAATCTGGCCTAGTGCAGAGGGTCACAGACCCCTGCACACATACCTCCTCCCCTGTCTGTGTCCCAGCTCCGACTGCCTCTGTCTCCAGCGCGCAAAATTTATCCTTTTTCCCTTCTAGGGGGAAAGCTGCAGCCCTATTGGCCGTACTGAACCACCTGACCTATGCAGAGGCTCATGGGACATGTAGTCCCTGCTGGCAGCCTTCTCCTATTGGCTGATGTTCGCACGCATACATTGCTCATGCGCAATCTTCTGTAATGGCCACCGCATTGGGGAACCTATCTGCGCACACGCACGCAGGCTAAACATGGCGGCGCCCTGCACACGGGAACCGCCGCGGATCTCCGGAAACTCAATCGCCACTACCTCAACCTCCCAGCAGCTCCCTGCCTACGGCGGTCTCACCGCAGCACCTATCGCACTCGCGGAGGTAAGGGGGCACTACTGGGAGCCCAAAGGGACCGGGGCTACACAGTGGACTAGTTTTACATTCTCCTTAGGCTGCAGCCACGCTGGCGCTGACAGCACTCTTGCTTGGAGAGTGGTGACATCACCAGCTCTCCAAGCATGAGCGCCGGGTGTCCTTGCTATTTTGCAAGCGCGCGCTGGGGGAGGGGGGGCATTGCAGCCCAGCTGAGAGTGGTTCAAAGTCAGATTTTTTTGTTTATGTAAGCGCCAAGCGTGGGTGAGCATGTGTGCTTGCTCACGAGCACGCACCGCGTGAGCGGGAACGTCTAAATTTAAATTGATAGAAGTAAACTCGCCAAGCACCGGGCGGTTAGCGGCAACATGGCCGCAGCCTAAGTTCAGTCCTGTATGCACTAAACCACAGGTGCGCAAACTTTTTTCTTTACACCCCCCTACCTGCTCTCCCCACCTGCTCGCGCCCCACCCCCTCTTACCTTCTCTCTGGCATCGGCGGCGTCATTTGACGTCAAAACATCATGTGATGTCACATTGTCATGGCAATGCATTGCCATTTGACCTGAAGTGTAATTTGATGCTGCGTTGTCCTGGCAACACGTCGCCAGAAGCCACCGGAAAGCAGGTGAGAAAGCAGTTACAGACGCCTTGCACACTCCCCCGGCATTTTATTTAAATGTTGTGGGGAAGAGCGTGGGGCATCAAGCGCATCCCCCAACCCCCCTGAAAATGTCATGCCCACGAGTTTGCACACCCCCTGCATTAATCAATTGGTGGGTAACAGGTGTTCTGGGGTCTTCACCTCTGCTACTCACACCCACCTCCCCGTAACTAAGGGACTACGTGTGCAGGAAATTACCTGTGTGACTCACAGGAGGCCTAAGCGTCCGCCGCTAGGAGCCTGGGGTTATTTTGTTTCTCTGGTGATAGTGCCTCCACCTGGGAGGGATCCTACCACAGCAGGATAACCCCTCACAGGAACCAATATAACCAGTAATTGCACACACAGGGTATTTAACAAGGGAATTTACTAAACACATATAATGCAATACAATATAACCGTACCACAGTACAAAACAATAATACGATAGGGTGTGTACATATATCCTCAAAGGACTTGGGATGCAGCGGCACCTACAGTTGTGTGAAAAAGAAAGTACACCCTCTTTGAATTCTATGGTTTTACATACTGTATCAGGACTTAATAACAATCTTCTGCTCCTTATCAGGTCTTAAAATTAGGTAAATACAACCTCAAATGAACAACAACACATGACATATTACACCGTGTCATAATTTATTTAACAAAAATAAAGCCAAAATGGAGAAGCCATGTGTGAAAAACTAAGTACACCTTATGATTCAATAGATTGTAGAACCACGTTTAGCAGCAATAACTTGAAGTAATCGTTTTCTGTACGACTTTATCAGTCTCTCACATTGTTGTGGAGGAATTTTGGCCCACTCTTCTTTACAACGTTGCTTCCGTTCATTGAGGTTTGTTGGCATTTCTTTATGCACAGCTCTCTTAAGGTCCAGCCACAGTATTTCAATCGGGTTGAGGTCTGGACTTTGACTGGGCCATTGCAATGCCTTGATTATTTTTTTTCCAGCCATTCTGTTGTAGATTTGCTGGTGTGCTTGGGATCATTGTCCTGTTGCATGACCACATTTCAGCCAAGCTTTAGCTGTCGGACAGATGGCCTCACATTTGACTGTAGAATACTTTGGTATACAGAGGAGTTCATGGTCGACTCAATGACTGCAAGGTTTCCAGGTCCTGTGGCTGCAAAACAAGCCCAAATCATCACCCCTCCACCACCGTGCTTGACAGTTGGTATGAGGTGTTTGTGCTGATATGCTGTGTTTGGTTTTCGCCAAACGTGGTGCTGTGTATTATGGCCAAACATCTCCACTTTGGTCTTGTCTGTCCAAAAGACATTGTTCCAGAAGTCTTGTGGTTTGTTCAGATGCAACTTTGCAAACCTAAGCCGTGCTGCCATGTTCTTTTTAAAGAGAAGAGGCTTTCTCCTGGCAACCCTTCCAAACAAACCATACTTGTTCAGTCTTTTTCTAATTGTACTGTCATGAACTTTAACATGCTAACTGAGGCCTGTAGAGTCTGAGATGTAACTCTTGGGTTTTTTGCAATTTCTCTGAGCATTGTACGGTCTGACCTTGGGGTGAATTTGCTGGGATGTCCACTCCTGGGAAAATTGACAACTGTCTTGAATGTTTTCCACTTTTGAATAATCTTTCTCACTGTAGAATGATGGACTTTAAATTGTTTGGAAATTGCCTTATAGCCCTTCCAAGATTGATGGGCAGCCACAATTGCTTCTCTAAGATCATTGCTGATATCTTCCCTCCTTGGCATTGTGTTAACACACACCTGAATGCTCCAGACCAGCAAACTGCTAAACCGTCGGCTTTATAGAGGTGGTCACACTTTCTGATGATCAATTAATCAAGGGAATTTGATTAGCAGCACCTGTCTGCTACTTAGCATCTTAATTCCTATGGAAGCAGTAAGGGTGTACTTAGTTTTTCACACATAGTTTCTCCATTTTGGCTTTATTTTTGTTAAATAAATCATGACACAGTGTAATATGTCATGTGTTGTTGTTCATCTGGGGTTGTATTTGCCTTATTTTTAGACCTGCTAAGGAACAGATGATTGTTATTATGTCCTGATATGCAAAACCATAGAATTCAAAGAGGGTGTACTATAGACGGAACGTTCACAGAGGAACACAATTAGGAGGCTTTTATAAGGTGAAATTATAATAAGGCTTTATTGTGCCTTTTCCTTTTTATCAGGAAAACATCCAAACAAGGGGGGGAACAAAGCTTCTATTCACTTGGGAGTATTTCTAGTGAAAACACTATGCAATTAATTCACATCTCCCTAGTCAAGCATTTCTCTCAGCCCCAAAACATATAGCATGAAAATAAGCAGATATAAGCAGTCTCTTAATAATGAAAGTCTTATCTGTTTATCAGCTGTAGAGTAAGCTTCTATGCTCTCCTGGAACCGCACCCGTGAGTGCACAGAAAATATCAGCATCCAGGTTTAGAAGTCTTATTTGGTTCTTGGAGGGAAAATCTTCTCAGTTCCTGGTTCAGCTCCCTTCACTCAGGGTGTCAGCATCAGGTTTAGTAGTTTTCCCTGTGTCTTGAAATCAGCTCTGCTGTGTTTTCTGACAGAGCTCAAGACATGTGATGCCTCCAAAGGTCAGCTCAAAAGTGAGCTAAGGAGTCCCTTCCTGTCTGAACAGACAGGTTTTTGTAAGCAATCTAAATCAGGCAGGTGGTGTTTAGTAATTAACTACCAGAAGTTAACCACCACACTGCTAGATTAAAGGCACATTACTGAACAGGGATAAGTCCCCTGTTACATACCTCCCCTGTTTGTGGGAAGCTCTGGCTTACCACGGCCAAAGCCCATCCTTCCACTCTCATTCTAGATATCTCTGTGACTTGAATGAGAGTGGATGGAGGAAGAGAACCCTCAGTCCTGTTGGGATTGGAGCCCTTTATCCAGTTTATTTTTGTCTCCTCCCGAAGATGCTTGAGATCAGCACTCCTCAGTCGCTAGACAAAGTGTATGGCAACAGTTGTAGAGCAGTTAGGACTATCCCTTAGAGTTTTCTGCTCTTGAAGTGGTCTTTCTGCAGCTTCTCCACACCACGGAGTCGCCAGTTCAGCTTCTTCAGCTAAGGATGCTTCTGGCTTTGATTCTGCACTCCTAACTCTGTTTGTTGCCTGTTGGGCAGCTGTAGGTTTGGCTAGTGCTTTCTTTGGTGGCTCAAACTTCGTAATTTTGTTTTGAAGTTGCGTGGAGTCCCCAATTCTCACTGTACCCTTGTCCTTACAGGCATTAGTTACTGTGGGATATTGGTGCTTGGGCAGAGCCAATACCTTTTTCCATATTGGAGGAATCTGTATCAGAGTCTCCTTCATATTCTGGAACTCTGTAATTTTTGTCGTCAAGGTTGCCGCTGCGTCTGTTTTCTCCTTGGTGTACTGACTCAAGGGAATGGAACAGTCTCTCTGTCTCTCCAGCTCTTGCTCCAGTTTCTGAGCCTTCTCACGCTCCCTCTCATACAGAGTCACCTGGTATCGAAGCTCCACTTCCAACGATGCTCTGAAGACATGCAGCGTGGCCTTTAGCTCCTCATACTGCTCTGTGGGGACGTACTGGGTATTCAGACGTTCCTGCAGCGCTTGTACCTCTTTAGCAGCCTGCAGTTTTTCTTCCTGTAGCGTTTGCTGCTTCTCCTCAGCATACTGCAGGTGTGTACGCAGACCTTGCAGTTGGTTCTGCAGTCGGTGCTCTGCGTCAAACTTTTCCTTGACTTCTTCTGTTAACTGAAAATTTTCTTCTTTCAGTTTTAAGTTTTCTCTTTTTAAACTTGAATTTTCTCCTTTTTCAGTCTCTGTATTCTTCAGGGCTTCTTTGCAGTCCTCCTTCCATTTACGCACATCTGCTTTGAGAATGACAATCTCCTGGCGTGAGACTTCCTTCTCTAGGTTGAGGGTCTGAAGCTCCTTCTGAGAGACTTTGAGATCTGTTTCAAGATTACCAATAGTTTCTTTAGCAATGTCCAACTCCTCAGTGAGACTGTGTAGTTCCTTTCTGGAAACTTGCAGGTCTGTGCGGCAGCTGTTGGTCTCATGATGTGAGGCATCCAGTGCTCTGCGGAGTGTCTGAACCTCTTTCTGAGATACGTCCACCTCTATCCGGACACTGTTGACCTCCTGTTGTGAGGCATTCAGCTCTATGCGAAGAGTGTGAACCTCTTGCTGGAAGACTGTCATCTGCTTCAGTGCCTCCTCATACTTCCGCTTTAGCGTAGCCACCATTTTATCAGATTGGCTCTGCTTTTTCTCCATGGCGGAAATAGTAGCCTTTGCAGTATTTAGCTCAGTCTTGAGATCCTCCAATTCGGTCTTGGCCGCAGAGTAAATTGCGAGCACAGTCTTCTGTAGCTCAGCATTATTTTTTCTCTCCCTTTCCAATTCTTCACGGAGCATATCACAATCATGCCTGGCATTTTTCAGGGCATCTGCAGGGTTGGTCAAAGGATCGTCACTCACTGGCTCTGACTCCACTTCCCTGGGACGGTTGGCCGAGGGTTCATCACTGTTGGCACCGGACAGACACTTCTTTGGGGTACACGACTTCTGCCTTGGCCCTCTGGATATTCGGTTACCCGCGGGATGAATTCTCCATTTTCTCTAGGTTGCAGGGCAACTCTGTCCCCCTTTTCCTCCACAGGATCTGCGGACGTGTCTGTTCCTTCCACGGTAAGCCATGAACTGCTTTTCTTTTTCCGCCTTTTTGATTTGGATGACACCGTCCCTTCAGGGATATTGGGGTCTCCATCTTCATTTGAAATTTTAGCAGCTTCATTATATACGCCAGGCTTTTCTTGCAGCTGCTTTAGCTAACAGAAATATTCGGTGATCCACTGCTCCCGCTCTGTCTCCTGCTGATCATATTCGTCATCAAAGGGAGCGGTCTTTTCTGTTCGTGCCGAGTTCAGGCACCCCCACCATTCTTGGGGTGTTTTGTGGGTGTGACTCGGTTCGGTTTCCCCGTAAGAGATGTCTTCCTCTTTATTGGACTGAAAGGGCCACTCTTCCGTGGGGTAGGGTTCATTACAGGAACGCTGCATCTTGTCCTCCATTTTTAGGCTATCAGGTGTAATTTTCTTCCTGACCTCAGGAGGTGCTATTGCAGCTGTTGCCACTGTATTTGCTAGAACCCCCAATTGTGGTAGTCCTACAGATGGGCATATTTTGCTTGTAGAGGTCGTAGCTCTCACAGGCATCTCTGTAGACTTTTCTTTCTTGGGTAATTTTTTTTTTTCAATATCAGCAGTACTGTGCATGCATTTTCTTTTATCAGGTATACAAGATGTGCAGTTGCTAGGTAAAAAAAAGTCTATTTGCTATACACCATTTACTTGCTAGGTTCAATCCCTCCGCTTCAGCAACAGAATTTGGTTTTCTGCCTGAGTTCAGTAATTTTCAGTCTCATCTTTGGGTATTATGGCATTCACACTTCACACTTTGGGTGTCTTTTTTGCTCCCAAGATAATAGGCATACTTTTTTACTTGCAGAAAAAAAAACATTCTTTGCAGTGGACTCAACACTCAGCAATTGGCTTTGAAAAACCTTTTCCTTTATAGGGCAATTTTACACTCAGCATTTGATTGCTAAAAATTCCCCTGCTTCAGCACAGTCTTGTATCAATTTTCACACTTTCCTGTATATACTCCATTCACAGCTGGTAGCCCTATGCGGTGTGGCAACCTTTATTTGCAAAATCAGTACCACTCGTGGGTCACAATCTGTATTCACTGCTTCAGCGAAACTTTTGAAAACAACAAACACCTATCCCTTTTTAAGGGCTGACTCACTTCTTGAACCCTGACTATGGCTGGAAGGCAAAACCCCTATTTCAATGACCATATTACACTTTGTGATAGGCAACATAAGGTTTAACTACTTCAGCAGTCTCTCTCCTCTAGGGATTGGGGCAAAGAGTCCATCTGTGGTTTTGTAAGTTTCAGTGCAGTGTGGTTTCAGTGGTGTGTATCCCTTTAACTCTGATCTCTGCTGCATGATAGGGTTTTTTTTTTCAAGTTGTTTAGACTGTTCACAGAGGTACACAATTAGGAGGCTTTTATAAGGTGAAATTATAATAAGGCTTTATTGTGCCTTTTCCTTTTTATCAGGAAAACATCCAAACAAGGGGGGGAACAAAGCTTCCTTTCACTTGGGAGTATTTCTAGTGAAAACACTATGCAATTAATTCACATCTCCCTAGTTAAGCATTTCTCTCAGCCCCAAAACATATAGCATGAAAATAAGCAGATATAGCAGTCTCTTAATAATGAAAGTCTTATCTGTTTATCAGCTGTAGAGTAAGCTTCTCTGCTCTCCTGGAACCGCACCTGTGAGTGCACAGAAAATATCAGCGTCCAGGTTTAGAAGTCTTATTTGGTTGTTGGAGGGAAAATCTTCTCAGTTCCTGGTTCAGCTCCCTTCACTCAGGGTGTCAACTTCAGGTTTAGTAGTTTTCCCTGTGTCTTGAAATCAGCTCTGCTGTGTTTTCTGACAGAGCTCAAGACATGTGATGCCTCCAAAGGTCAGCTCAAAAGTGAGCTAAGGAGTCCCTTCCTGTCTGAACAGACAGGTTTTTGTAAGCAATCTAAATCAGGCAGGTGGTGTCTAGTAATTAACTACCAGAAGTTAACCACCACACTGCTAGATTAAAGGCACATTACTGAAAAGGGATAAGTCCCCTGTTACATGTACTTTCTTTTTCACACAACTGTATATCCCTGATGTCCTTCCCCAGTGTCAATCCCACCTAAGTGTAGGGTGTAGTGCTACCCCTGTGGACCGTTGGTGCATGTTTACCTCCCTGGGCACTCCTGTACCCAGGTGCCGCTGACTTTAAACAGAAGGATCCATCTGATCCCATGACGCCTCTAGGAATCCTTCCGCTCCGCGTGCGTCCAACCACCGTGTGGGGTGTACTCCCGTTGGAGAGTTTCACCTTTAGAGTCTTTGATATATATGCCTGGGTCTGATCCAAGACCGCAGGCCAAACGCACCCCGTGGCGTCACTTACTGATGCTGCACCTGTCACTATGAGCACACGGTTGCAAGCGCGCCAAAAGTATCCTTTTTTCCCTCAGAATGGTTTCTTCTACCCTATTGGCTATCGGGCCCCACATGATGTACGTCCCCTGGGGCTGCTGGGTCTCGTAGTCCCGTGTGGAGCCTGGCTAATGGCTGCCGCACTACCACTACACTGCACATGCGCAACCCGTGTCCCCAACCCAGAATAAAGATAAAGATTGCTGCGAGCTGGACACAGTCTGCTCCCCGGAACCGGCGTTCCTGTTTGCTATTGGAGCTACAATACAGATAAGAGTTTATTGTTATACTTTATTGTTATACTTTGTGGAGCACGTGTTGGGCATAACCAGATTAGCTGGCTGCCCTGTTAGTAAGGGCTCAAGAAGTTGAGTTAGTTTCCCTAACAGGAATAGGTTTTATTTTCTATAATTTGTTTTCTTAAAGGGACAGTGCACCCGTACTTTATTTGGTTGTGGCTAATAAACTACTACAGTTTAAAGTTTCCCATCGTGTCTAGCGTCTTACTGACCCCTCCGCGAGGCCGTCCTGCCACAATCTTCAAAAGGTTGTTAAGGACCTTGGACTTACTTGAGTACCCCTGCGATAGTAGCCGCAACCCCCCCCCAACTCCCAGGAATGACAACAGCTCCATTACATTGTCTGGTCTGGGCCAGTTTACTATGGCTTTGACCTTGCCGGGGTCGGTAGCCGCTCCTTCGGTTGACACTATGTGGCCCACATAAGTGACTGATGTGCGGCAGAACCGACATTTCTCCAGCGACAGTTTCCGGCCTTCCTTGTCCAGTCTATCCCACACCTTCAGGAGACGTTCTTTGTGCTCTTCCAAGGTCTTTCCAAACACTGTGATGTCATCTAGACAGACTAGGCATTCCCGGGGGTTCATGTCACCAATGGTCTTCTCCACTAGCGTTTGGAAGGTGGCGGGGGCCCGCCGTCTCCATCTCTTTCAGGACTTCCCTCACATCCTCTACATCTCTGGGAGCGATGGGTCTGGGACGCTCCTGGTGTGGCATGGAGTCATTCAGCCAGAACGTGTGTTGGGCGTTCTTGCTGCAGCCCACATCCATCTCGCTGCTGGAGAATACTTCCCGGTGCTCCTCCAATTTGGCACTTAGCCGCCTCTTCCAGTCCGTGGGCAAGTTTGATTCCCTGAAGTTGAACTGGAGCCCGGCCTGTTCTTCTTCCATGTATCAGCGTTCACGTGGCCAGGGATTCCACAGGCGTAACCGGGTATATCTGACCCAGTGCTTGACCGACATCAAACCGTATGGGGTGAAGCGAAATGTTCTGTATCGCCACTTTGAAGTGATTAGGGAGGCCAGTCTTCCACTTCTTCATCTCTGGTACCATCTGAAACCCTCTTTTGGCATCCTCTTCGGGTGTAGTAAATAGAGAGAAGTACCAGTCGGCGTCATCACGTCCTGGGTAGTTGGGCACCGCAGCCATGTGCTTCACTCCCCCTGGTTGAATCTCGGTCAACCCCTTCTCTAGATTGAAGAATTGGCTGAATCCGTCTTTGGCAGAGATCCAGTAGCCCTCTTCTTTGAAGACTGGGTGGATCCGTAGGGAGGATATAGGTAATTCACCCGCTTCTTGCAGATAGGCTCGGATCAGAGCCCGCACCACATCTGTGTTGGTTCCCAGTATAATGGGTGAGCTTGGATATTCTCTGGGCTCGGGACATATTAATGTCTCCGCTTCCATTGGGTGGGTCTCATTGGTGTTCAGTTGCGGTATGTCCAACCGTACTTGCACCCCACAGTCAATGGAGTAGTCTTCACTGCTAAGACCACATAGTTTCATCTTCTTTGCCGACTGTAGAACAAGATGTTTCAGGTGCGTATCGTAGAAGGGGCGATAGATGTTGGTCACCTGAGACCCTGTGTCCAGTAATGCGGAGGTGTAGATTCCTTCCACCAGGACTCTTATTTTAGCCGCCGTCCCCACTTGACTGTCAGCTTACGTTTGGGTTGCCTCTTCGGAGTTGGGTGCCAGGGCACACTCCAAGGACATGGAGGGCTGTCCAGTCGTTTGCACCATGAAGGCCATAGCTCCCGGAGTTACTTCTGTTCAGACCAGCACTCGAAGTAGGGGTTGCTCTCTAGGGCATCCTGGATGCGGCGGCAGGCGTCCTTGAAGGAGGGTTATCCTCGGTACTGTCGGTTTCTTTGGACTTCTGGGCCGGCACCCCTTTGGTCTCCTCTTTGTGGGACTCTTTGAATTTCTTAGGAGTATGTATTAGAATATAGGTTTTGTGCCCTTTCGCCAACCCTAATAGCTCCGTGAATGTAGGGGGAGCTCCTTGATGCAGAGAACACCGGATCATCATGATTATATGGTGTGTAGGGGTAGCTCCTCAGAGAAACTGCTTGTGGTGATATTCATCAACAGTGTGCACTGGGATTATATCATGGGTACGTAATTTCCACAGGACCAGCTGTATCTGAGTATAAATGCAGACAGGTCTTCTCCTTCCTTCTGTCGGAGACTATAGTACTTGGACCAGAGTTCACTCTCATCCTCTTCTAGGCCGTAGACTCGTATCATTAGTTCCAGGATCCTCTGGGCCGAGATGTATGTGTTCTTGTCCCGGTGCATGCTCACCATCGTAGAGGTGGAGGCTCGTAGACTCTCCATTATCCTTTGCCTCTTTACTGCCTCAGTGCAGGACCATTCTTCTAACACCTTCTCTCCAGGCCTCAAATTCTTCTTCCCCGATGGGAGTGGGTGATATCCCAGAAAAGCTTAAAGTTTATGGTAATTTGGGGCCTTAGAGTATTGCGTTAGGGCATCCACCAGTTGGAGTAGTGTTATCCCCAATTCTGAGCCTCCGGTTGACAGGCGACTATGGACTGACTCTGGGCTGGTCCCATACCCTCGGGGCGTAGATGAGAGGAAGGGGGTTTCAGCCCGATACCACCCCTCTGGTGTTGTTCCTAGACTGAGGGTTGCCATTGGGATGTGTGGCTCTGAGTATAGTAGAGGACAACCCGTGGATTGGGCGTCCAGCAAATACAGGGCCAGGGAGGGCATCTTCTTCCCGAATTTCGTTGCCCGTGGCCACTATTACTATGCCCCAACGGCATGTAGGGTCCCATTTTCATCCTATGGGCGGTGCGTTGGCTAGACCGGCGATTTGTCTTAGGCGGTCGCAGATTTCCCTCTGGGGCGTGTCAGCTGGGACTTTCCCCACTGCGACCACGTGGTGGGGAGGTTCGTGGAATGTTAATTCCCATTTGTGGACCTCTTGTTTGGACAGTACAAGCATTGTTCTCTAATTTGGTACTAAAATCTGGGGCACCCTAGGTCTGAGACCTCAGCAGTGCCTCCAAATGTAGCACCTTTACCCCCACCCTATGTGAGATTTGGGCCACTACCTGTGTATTCCTGGTGCAGTGCATACCTGTTGGTAATCCAGGAGGCTCTGAATTGCTCCACGCTGGTGTGGGGAGAATCAGGACAGGCTTTCAGGGTGATTCTTCCTCACATGGCAGCGCCTCCAGCCAGTGAGGATCCTGGAGGCCCAGAATGGTCCATGCTGACACTCTTGTATGGCTCAGAGATTAAGCTATTCTGCTAGATAGTTCCAGATTCTTTATTGCCATCACAGCCAGAAGTAACAGTTCTTCTTAATCCCCTGAAGGTCACCTTAAGGCTTGAGGCCCATCTAGGCTCCCTCCTGAGCTCCTCCTGTATCCCATGATGAGATACAGGGTAGATGTTGCCCAATCCACAGGGGGAGCAAAGAGAGATAACTTTTGGCAGAGTGTCAGTATATACCCTGGGGATGGGCTTGTAACCCTGCCCCATAACAGGGCAGGTCTGAAACTGAAAGGCATCACATAATTGCATATGACCCAACCAGTATCCTCCCAGGATGACAATCTCTGGTTGTTGCTAGGCCCGCCCCTGAATACAGTAAGTGTATCCAAGGCTGCAATAGCAAACTATGCCTTCGCGAGGAATTAACTCTTCCAGCGCCTGTCCCCAGCAGGACTTATACTGTTAGGGCCCAAGAGAAGAAATAGCAGACGGAAGCTATGCTATATTTATATAACTGGACTAAGACAGCTATTTCCATTATATATATATATATATATATATATATATATATATATATATATATATATATATATATACAAAAGAGAAAAAAGACTGCGCTCCTTAGGTGTATACTGACACTTTATATAGACACTTTAAATAGATACAAAATCATCTATCCTTGAGACCCTTTATATTAAGGTCCAATAGATTTCAAGAAGAGGTTAATCGTCTCCCATCAATAGATTTCAAGAAGAGGTTAATCGTCTCCCATCAATTTATTTAATACACAAATTAATATACAAATTTATATAAAGATTAAGAATATTTATCATTTATCTCCACAATTATCCCGAATTATTCCTTTAAGGAAATTCATTTCTTCAAACCAAATATTACATTATGCTTTAGGTCCTTTTAGCCCATGTCTGAGGTCTCATACATATCCATTGAGGTAGATAGGGGACACAGGCATTTAGGATTCTAATTCAACATTATACCATTATTGTTTAACATTGTATCATTGTCTCCACATATAGATATATAGATGTATTGAAGTACATTCAAGTCTGCAAGTATCTCTATCAATCAGGACACTAAAATGATTCCCAAATAATCATATTGGGGGGTTACTTACAAACTAGTGACATTCTAAATTGGATATCCACCCATAATTGAAATCATGTTGTCTAATATCTTATTGCAGTCTTGAAAGGATATTATCTATAGTGGTCTATATAGATCTAAAGACTGTTCATAAACACTACTTGTACTAAATTGACTATATTATGTTTTTATGCATTTGATGATATTTTTATTCATTTATTAACTTTTGATATAGTAATCAATTTGTTGATGAAAGGTTGTCATGAATCATGAACAGGACACTGATTGTCTTCTTTTGATGTATGTTCATTTAACCAAAACAATTCAAGTGTTTTTATTTAAGCAATTTAGGTGCTAAATTGGTTGATTGACTCATAACTATATAAACAGTCTGACGTACATCCGTCAGATATCCCCTCATGAAATCACCGTGAGAGTGAAGAAACGCGTAGGGAAGAGTGTTTTTCAGCTGCTGCTACAGTGCTGGTACATTTTTATACCCATTCATCACTGCCCATTCACCACGGACACTTGTGGGACATTGAAGAGACTTCTCTGAATATCCCTTGCCTTGCGGAGTCACGAGGAACAGACCTCATATCCGGATTTCACTTAGACTGTGGAGGACTTCCGGGTCACACTGTGGCTGTCTCAATCCTGTACAAAACAAAACACAGAACCCCAGTAAGCTCTTTTTGGGAACCCCTGAGCCCCCACAAAATATATATATGTATATGTGTCAAAATGGAGTGCTATTGAGCGTGGCATATGTATACAACAGACGACAGAGAAGCCCAATGCTACATCCAACATGACAGAAACACACAGTAAAATACTTAAATATTCTCTTGAAGTAGGGTCATTTAGTTTAACCCTTTGGCCAAAGCGTTGTAAGCTTGCGAGCCACGTTCCCAAAAAGCTTACTGGGGTTCTGTGTTTTGTTAACCCATTCTCAGCTGTTCCAGCTGGTGGAGGTTAGTGGCTCCTCCTTCCCAGGTTTTAAGCCTGCCCCTCCCCACTTCCCTAGTTTGCAAGTGCCTCATTCTGCTGGATATAGACTCACTGTGGTCTTTCTCCCTCCTAATAGAGGTAAATGAGAATTTTAATCCTAATAGAGGTATATTAGTATTTTATCTGGTAGTGTTAGGACTTGCGAACAGGTGTCTGCCTTTACGTGGCTCGCAAGCTTACAACGCTTTGGCCAAAGGGTTAAACTAAATGACCCTACTTCAAGAGAATATATAAGTATTTTACTGTGTGTTTCTGTCATGTTGGATGTAGCATTGGGCTTCTCTGTCGTCTGTTGTATACATATGCCACGCTCAATAGCACTCCATTTTGACACATATACATATATATATTTTGTGGGGGCTCAGGGGTTCCCAAAAAGAGCTTACTGGGGTTCTGTGTTTTGTTAACCCATTCTCAGCTGTTCCAGCTGGTGGAGGTTAGTGGCTCCTCCTTCCCAGGTTTTAAGCCTGCCCCTCCCCACTTCCCTAGTTTGCAAGTGCCTCATTCTGCTGGATATAGACTCACTGTGGTCTTTCTCCCTCCTAATAGAGGTAAATGAGAATTTTAATCCTAATAGAGGTATATTAGTATTTTATCTGGTAGTGTTAGGACTTGCGAACAGGTGTCTGCCTTGACGTGGCTCGCAAGCTTACAACGCTTTGGCCAAAGGGTTAAACTAAATGACCCTACTTCAAGAGAATATATAAGTATTTTACTGTGTGTTTCTGTCATGTTGGATGTAGCATTGGGCTTCTCTGTCGTCTGTTGTATACATATGCCACGCTCAATAGCACTCCATTTTGACACATATACATATATATATTTTGTGGGGGCTCAGGGGTTCCCAAAAAGAGCTTACTGGGGTTCTGTGTTTTGTTAACCCATTCTCAGCTGTTCCAGCTGGTGGAGGTTAGTGGCTCCTCCTTCCCAGGTTTTAAGCCCGCCCCTCCCCACTTCCCTAGTTTGCAAGTGCCTCATTCTGCTGGATATAGACTCACTGTGGTCTTTCTCCCTCCTAATAGAGGTAAATGAGAATTTTAATCCTAATAGAGGTATATTAGTATTTTATCTGGTAGTGTTAGGACTTGCGAACAGGTGTCTGCCTTGACGTGGCTCGCAAGCTTACAACGCTTTGGCCAAAGGGTTAAACTAAATGACCCTACTTCAAGAGAATATATAAGTATTTTACTGTGTGTTTCTGTCATGTTGGATGTAGCATTGGGCTTCTCTGTCGTCTGTTGTATACATATGCCACGCTCAATAGCACTCCATTTTGACACATATACATATATATATTTTGTGGGGGCTCAGGGGTTCCCAAAAAGAGCTTACTGGGGTTCTGTGTTTTGTCAATCCTGTATCCCCTGCCGGATGTCGGTTCAGAAGAGCTGGGACTACACAGACGGAGAGATTGGCGCACAAGCAGAGGCATTCCGTGGGCGGTTAGCGAATGAGTATACTCATTACATGCTTTAACTTTTTATTTGTTTGTGAGTTTGCATTTGTTGGTTTTATTCCATTTTATTAAATTGTATTTTTTCATGCTGCACTAGGATCGGGCGCTTTCTTTTTTTGTTGTTCATATATATATATATATATATATATATATATATATATATATATATATATATATATATATATATATATATATATATATATATGTAATCAAGAAGCAGTAAGCACACAACACAGAATATACATATATGTTGGAGTATTACTTATATCTATGGGTGTGTGATAGACAGTCGTAAGCCACCACAGAGGACTAGGAACATACAAAATAAAGTGAAGTTTTTCCACAGTACTCCAGTTGAAGTAAAAGCAAGTTTTCTTTATTCCAGGCCTGCACAACATACGGCCCGCGGCCCGGCGGGACTCCCTGTGCGGTCCGCGACTGCCCCCTCAAACCCCCTCCCCTTCTAGGTGTAACGGGTGGACCCCCTTGTCTGACCCACCCAATCTCACATTTGCCCGTGTGGTCTAACCGGTCCCCATTACATGATCGTGTTTGGTGGTGCACCTGCAAGTAACAGGACTCCTGAGTCTCCCGCTTGATGGTATTAGGGAATGTCATCAGGACAGGTAGCTGAGGTAGTGGGTGCGAGTCCAACTTACATCATGTGCAGCGCCTCCACCTCATCAGGATCACTGCTTCCGCAGGGAGATGGTCCTGGTGAGGAACTCCTTCTTGGTGGTGACTGCCACTGTCGAGTAATCTCACACTCACACAGTGGGGATTTCGTTAACAAGAACATCTTTATTGTAGCTTTGGATGTAGCAGACTGCCCCATGCAGCTGCCGGCTCTAGCCGCACATCTTCCCGTGCTGTCCCTTTGCCAGGTACGCCCTCCCGTATTGAAGTGGGATTCCCTCTTCTCTTTGAGAGATCACCCCTGTGCCAGGTCCCTGGACACAGAGTGGCTTAGACAGACTTGATTGGTCAACCTGTACCGCTAGTTACTGCACTAGGGTCACAAAGTGTTCCTACAATCCCTTATGCAGGAGCATACACTTTTCCCGCTACTTCACACACCACACTAACTAACAGTGTTGTGCCTTATATACTTCAGGAGGCAGGCGCAGCTCTGATGTCACTATCCAGGGACTCAGAGCATACAGCCACTCCCCTCCATACACAGGGCACCTCACCAAGGTGTGAGGGAAAACCTCCATAACTACTGCTGGCATACCTGTACTTATCAGGACTTACTGCCAACAGAGAGGAAAGTAGTATACCATTATTATGCATGGCTATATAGGGAAGGATCGCGCTCCATCTGTGTGATGCGCTCCACTCCCCCAAGCACAGGGCTGACGCGCTTGCCCCACCCGGCGCAGGGCGGATGCGCTACTTCCACCCGGCGCAGGGCTGACGCCTCTCACCACTCCCCCCCCGAGCCTGCTTTACGCGCTGACGTGCCCCCTGCTCCCCAGCCCACTCCAGTACAAGTTGACACGCTGCCGTGATGCGCGCCCCCCCCACCCCCTATTCCTCCTGGTTGAGGCCCGCCGCAGCTTCTTCTGCCGTCACGATCAGGTAGGCATGTGGGGGGTGGGTGGGGACGGGCTGCTGAAGGGTACTGGGGGGGGACTGCTGAAGGGTGCGGGGGGACGACTGCTGAAGGGTGCTAGGGGGGGACTGCTGAAGGGTGCTGGGGGAGGGACTGCTGAAGGGTGCTGGTGGGGAGAGCTGAAGGTTGCTGGGGGGAGAGTTGAAGGGTGCGGGGGGAGAGCTGAAGGGTGCTGGGGGGAGAGCTGAAGGGTGCTGGGGGGAGAGCTGAAGGGTGCTAGGGGGAGAGCTGAAGGGTGCTGGGGGAGAGCTAAAGGGTGCTGGGGGAAATGAAGGATGCTGGGGGAGATGAAGGGTGCAGGGGAGATGAAGGGTGCTGGGGAGATGAAGAGGGGTCATAGGACGTGCAGGGGAGGGTCATTGGAGGTGCAGGGGAGGGTCATTGGAGGTGCAGGGGAGGGTCAGTGGAGATGCAGGGGAGGGTCATTGGCAGTGCAGGGGAGGGTCATTGGCGGTGCAGGGGAGGGTCATTGGAGGTGCAGGGGAGGGTCATTGGAGGTGCAGGGGAGGGTCATTGGAGGTGCAGGGGAGGGTCATTGGAGGTGCAGGGGAGGGTCATTGGAGGTGCAGGGGAGGGTCATTGGAGGTGCAGGGGAGGGTCATTGGAGGTGCAGGGGAGGGTCATTGGAGGTGCAGGGGAGGGTCAGTGGAGATGCAGAGGGGGGTCAGTGGAGGTGCAAGGGGGGGTGATTGGAGGTGTAGGGGAGAGAGATGTGTGATGCAGGGGGGGAAAGTGATGTGAGGTGCAGGGGGGGAGTGATTTGAGGTGCAGGGGGAGTGATTTGAGGTGCATAGGGGGGAGAGTGATGTGAGGTGCATAGGGGGGAGAGTGATGTGAGGTGCATAGGGGGGAGAGTGATGTGAGGTGCAGGGGGGAGAGTGATGTGAGGTGCAGGGGGGGAGAGTGATGGGAGGTGCAGGGGTGGAGAGGGATGGGAGGTGCAGGGGGGGGAGAATGATGTGAGGTGCAGGGGGGGAGAATGATGTGAGGTGCAGCGGGGGAGAATGATGTGAGGTGCAGCGGGGGAGAATGATGTGAGGTGCAGGGGGGGAGAATTATGTGAGGTGCAGGGGGAGAATGATGTGAGGTGCAGGGGGAGAGGGATGTGAGGTGCACGGGGGTGGGATGTGTGTGGTGGGCAGGGGGGTATTGTGTGTTTGATGTGGAGGGGGAGTATTATGTGTGTGGGTGAGGGGGAGAGATGGGGGATATGAGATATAGGTGGGGAGTATCGCAAAGGTTGATAGTGAAGGGTTCTGGGGGAGATATGAGGATGATGATGAAGGGTGCTTGGGGAGATATGAGGATGATGATGATGATGATGATGATTTTACCCGTGCGGCCCAATTTTTTTTCCTTGGAGCAGTTCGGCCCTTCTCACTTTACGAGTTGTGCAGGCCTGCTTTATTCAGTCCATGAAAATACAAAAGTGCAAAAACGGGCTACATTTAGGGCCTAGCTGACCCTTTGTCAAGCTGCTAGAGCAGTCACACAAGGCTGCTATATATTCTACAGTGGCACGAAGTTGGATGAGGTTCTTTTGTTTGAATGCAGTGTTTGGTTTTCGCCAAACATAACGTTTCTTATTGAGGTCAAAAAGTTCTACCTTTGACTCGTCTGTCCAGACAACATTGTTCCAGAAGTCTTCTGGATCATCTATCTGCTCTTTGGTGAACTTCAGATGGGCAGCAATGTTCTTGTTAAAGAACAGTGCTTTCTTCCTTGCTATCCTTCCAACACCATTCTTGTTTAGTCTTTTTCTGATAGTTGAGTCATGAACACTCACATTAGCCAAGGTGAGAGTGGCCTGCAGATCCTTGGATATTAGTATGGGGTTCTTTGTGACTTCCTGGGTGATTTGCCAGTTTGTTCTTGGAGAGATTTTGGTAGGACGACTACTCCTGGGTAGAGTGACTGTGATCTTAAGCTTTCTCCATTTGTAGACTTTCTGTTTGACAGTGGATTGGTTGAGCCCCAAATCCTCAGAGATTGTTTTGTGACTCTTTATAGACTGAGGAGCATCAATAACTGCTTTTCTGAGGTCCTCAGAGATTTATTTTGATCATGGCATGACTTGTTTCCACACAACTGATTCTATTTTTCCCCTTTAATCTAGCTGATTCACTAGGATTCACTTAATTTTTCCACATAGCCTGATTCTTAATGACTCACTGTTTGTCTAATTCATGCATCATTTTGTTTCAAAAGACATTTGTTTCAAATTATCATTGGGTTCACAAATTTGTCTCGCAACTGTATAGTGTATAAGAGGGTTTACTGCGCTGTTGCTCTTGGAGTCAAAACAGGTGACTACTGGAGTTCAGAAGCCTCAGTGGGTCAAAAAGAGAATAAAGAAATTTCAGTATGGTGTCCTTGGATGGACCAAAATCTCAGCATATTTATAAACCTAGTTGGGTAATACAATGGGTGGCCCATAGTGGGCAAAAGGGGAGCTATTATCAAAGGAGTATACAAGTAGTGATAAATTGCTAGGGACGCTAGCGTTGCCCGAGAGCGGTTAGTTCTCTGAGATCCAGTTGTCATAGAGTGACGTGAATGGTCCTTCTGTGCTTATGAGTGCTGTCAATACTAGGCTTACGGTTGCTACGGACGCTGGTACTACGCATGGGTAATGAGTCGGGGAATACAACGAAGGTGATCTTAAAGCAATATAACGAATCACTGAGCAGCCAATGGGCACCTGCCTTGTCAAGATACGGTACGAATATTGACATTAAATATACAATCAGAACAGTCACATTAAAAAATGCAGTGAAATAATCTTGTACATAATGCAAAAAGTGACAATCCAATTATAGCGCAATTATCCTTGGGATAGAGGAATGCAGTGGCGTAGCTAGACATGTGCGGGCCCCCGAACAAAAACAAATTTTAGTGACTCCTCATGTCTCTCTCTCTCTCTCTGATCTCTCTCTTTCTCTCTTTGATCTCTCTTTGAATTTTCTCTGCTCTCTCTTTTCGATTTCTCTCTCTGCTCTCTCTTTGCTCTCTCTCTCTTTGCTCTCTCTCTCTCTCTTTGCTCTCACTCTTGATTCTCTTTCTCTTTGCTCTCGCTCTTTGCTCTATCGCTCTTTTCTCTCTCTTTGCTGTCTCTGCTTTCTCTTTGCTTTCTCTCTCTCTCTCTCTCTTTCTCTCTCTCTCTGCTCTCACTTCTCTCTCTCTCTTTTTGCTCTCTCTCTCTTCTCTCTCTTTCTCCCTCTTTTCTCTCTCTCTCTCATGTCTTTCCTTTCCCTCTTATGCATTTCTCTGTTGTACTTCATTTTCTCTTTGTGTCTCTTCCTTCCTGTATTCTTCCCTTTTCATGTCTGTTTTTACCCCTATGATTTAACCCTTCCCTCCCTCTCATCTTTGCCAGCCTGTCTCTCAGGATGCAGCTCCAGCCCCAAGCTGCTCTACTTGAGGCCCTGCCCCCTATCTAGGGTGACCAGTCATCCCGGTTTTGCCAGGACAGTCCCATTTTTTCTGGGCTGTTCCGGGTAACGGCCCGTCCTGGAAATGTCCCGGGTTTTGCCCCTGGTCCCGTGTGCGAGTCGGCGGCGGTGCGCGGGGGCAGTGTGAGGAGGACGCTGCGGCCGTGAGTATTTTTTTTTTTTCAATAGCAGGATGCTGGGGGGCGGGGCTTTAGAGTAGAAGCAGGGGATTGGTTGGAGATCAAAGCATGCCGGGGGCGGGGCTTAGTACCGGGGGAGGATGTGCTGAGCTAAGGTGTGTGTGTTTGTGTGTGTGTGTGTAAAACGGGCTGCTGCAGGGTTGGATAGGGGGTGGGTGTGAAAAACGGGCTGGTGTTTGTGAAAAGCGGCCTGCTGCAGGGGTGTGTGGGGGGGTGGGTGTGAAAAACGGGCTGCTGCAGGGGTGGGTGGGTGTGAAAAACAGGCTGCTGCAGGGGTGGAGGGGGTGTAAAGAACGGGCTGCTGCAGGGGTGAGGGGGCGGGTGTAAAAAAGGGGCTGGTAGGGGGGTGTAAAAAATGGGCTACTGCAGGGGTGGGGGGTGTAAAACGGTCTGCTGTGGTTTAGGGCAAATGGAGTGGTGTGGTGGGGGGAGAAGGGAGAGGGGGGAGAAGGGAGAAGAGAGAGAGGAGGAGAAGGGAGAGAAAGTGGGGGTGAAGGGAGAGAGGTGGAGAAGGGAGAGAGAAAGGGAGAGAGAGGGGGAGAAGGGAGAGAGGGGGGAGCTACAGTATGGGGAGGGGGGAGTTATGAGGAGGGGGAGATGCGGGGAGTGAAAGTGATGAGGAGGGGAGGGGAGAGATATGAGGAGGGGGAGATGCGGGGAGTGGATGAGGAGGGGGAGATGCGGGGAGTGGATGAGGAGGGGGAGATGTGGGGAGTGGAAGAGATGAGGAGGGGAGGGGAGAGATATGAGGAGGGGGAGATGCGGGGATGGGTGCTCGCAAGTTGTTGCCTTAAAAATCTAATTGCAATTCAACCTGTCTTTTATTGCCATACAGTACTTCAAGTGTGTAATTGTAATTTGAAGATTAACGTTATGAATTTATACAGTATACATGGGAAAGAAGTCCTTTCTGAGGCTCCTTAGCCAAAAATACAACGTCGCCTCTTCTGCCGAATGTAAAATATGTTTTCCGAGAATGAGTGTTTCTCAAATTGGAACCTTGTTGAAATGCATATTCATGTCATCACATTTATGCGCAAATGTATGGCAAATTGGAAACTTGTTGAAGCGCATACTGTATGCGTGTCATCACATTTCTGTGCATGCGTGTCCTGATGTTCCTAATTAATTTACTGTACAGTAAGATACAGTGCATTTTCTCACAGAGACGCTAGATACTGTATCTGCTAGACAGTAGTACAGTACTACTCTTGTTAGTGTATCTAAATAGTAGCAAACACTTACATTTTCTAGCCTTATACTGTATTTTGTACATACTGTATTCTGTAAAGTATACAGTATCAATTACATTGTTATATATTTAAATGCCTTTAGAACTTTTGACATAGTACTACTGTAAGTGTCTAGACAGTAAAAACATGAACACACCAGAAAGTATATTTAAAGAATGAACATTATTATTTGGACAGCATAATAAAGTGAAAAATAATAATAGAACAATAGATGGGGTCAGGTAGCAAGGATTGTAATCAGGCGGGTTCACTAGGTTTTCAGTGACGTCAGTGATGATCGGCCCGTTATTGCAATCGTATTGGCAAGCCAGGGTTGGTACATTGCAGGGACGGGAAATACGAATCTTAAATGGATTAAACCCGATATTTCTCATTTTGAAGTTGCCATCAGAAAAGTTACCAGCAAAACCTGGGAGCACATACTAATAAACCCCTGCTATCTCCCTCAGGAGGGGCAGTGCGAAAAAAACAATCCTCATTAGTTAAAGTTTGCCTTATCAAATGCTTCAACCCACGATGGTTAGGTGAAAATTTTAAATAATCGTAGTTCTCAATGATATGATGATATATGTCTGCTAAAGTAGCCTTCTTATCTGTTCCAGCATTAATTGCAGAAAATATTAGATACGCGTAACTGACGTTTGGCTTTGAATAAAGACTTGACATGATGTTGAGTGTACAAGTTCGGTCTATTCAGCAATTGTGCAGGCATAACAATTCAGAATAATGTACCCAACATTGTGAATTATGAAAACATCTAAATTTGAGGTAATTTTACAATGCATCACTGTGGTGGACTCCTTTTATCTGTTTTTTAAACACCTGCAAATTGACACATACAGTACATTACAGTATCTGTGCTATGCACTGGTTAGTGCCAAGGGGATTCATTTTTGCCAACAGGCGGATACGCGAATAACTGCACCCAAACAAATAAGAATCCAGGTAATTCAAAGAAATCAACGACGCTAAACACAGGTGTGATTGGACGCGTTAACACTAGCGTTTGCTGAGAATAATGAGTGAATCACCCTTGAAATACAGCAGACATTACGAAAAAGGCTCAAAGAAATGTTTGAATAATGGCCGCTCCATATGTACCACTATGCGAATCAATGGGTACAGGGTGCGAATAGGGGTCCCAGGGTGGTGGTTAGGCCTCCCCGGTGGGTAGCGGGGGAGAGTGGGTAAACCCGTTAATTATTATAGCAGTTATTAACCGCTAAGGTGATTAAGGGATTAGGGGCCATTAGATTGTTTTTGTTCATGTATTCTTGCTGGCATCGGAGGACATGGACCTGGAGAATGCTGATGAAGATGCCCTTCATGATGGCAGGGGTAAGTAGAAAGTTTTATTTACTTTATTTATGCTGACTGGGTAATGTTTTATTTTATAATGGGCAAATGAGCTATTATTCATATCTGGATAATAGTAATACTAGTAGTAGTAATAGTAGTACTGTATGTATTGGGGTGGGATGTATTTATTTGAATGTAAGCATACAGTATATTTTATTTTGTTAGGCACAAGATTGGTACCGCAGGCCAGCGGGGGCTCCCGTACATTCACAGGAACCACGCGAGGACCACGCGAGGACCACCCGAGGACCCCCAGACACCCACAGGACCACCTGAGGACCCCCAGATAACTGCAGGGACCACCCAAAGTCCCCCAGACACCCGTGGGGACCACCCAAGGGCCCCCAGACACCCACGGAGACCCCTTGGAAGTCTACGGACACTTGCGGGGACCATCCGGGGACCCCCGCTGGCCTCTGGCATTAACCAATACAGAATGTTTTTAAATGTTTTAATGTGAGGGCACCTTTTTTCAAGAGAATATATAGGTATTGTCCTGTGTATTTTTTTAACATTGGACTTTGGGCATATTTGTCTGTTTTTTGTGATATACAGTGTTGCACTATTTTGTTTGTTTTTTATTTCTTTTTATGTCCTGATGAAATTTGCACCCCTGTTGTTTTCACCATTGTGCCTTAAACCCTTCATTGCCTTAGCAGCTATCTGCTAAGGTAATGAAGCTGTAATGTAATTTATATTAATAGTGTGCGTGAGCAGGGGATCTCCTAAGCTGATCCACTTTGATTTCTGCCTCAGGGACCCCCTGCTTCCCGAGTTACAGGCCCCGGTATGGGGCATCGGGTGCCGTATCACCGCCATTTTTTAATCGTCTGTGTCACGTGACCGTGGGATTTAAATACTGGAGGAGATACAGGCACCCCACACCAGGGCCTGTCACTTGTGAAGCAGGGGGTCCCCG
Organism: Ascaphus truei; assembly: GCF_040206685.1. NCBI lineage: Eukaryota > Metazoa > Chordata > Amphibia > Anura > Ascaphidae > Ascaphus > Ascaphus truei. Next base: position 245,331,637 of record NC_134483.1, read on the forward strand.
AGGCTGAAAGCAGTGCGGTTCATCTCAGGAGATCCCCTGCTCACGCACACTATTAATAAAAATTACATTAAAGCAGCTTCATTACCATAGCTGCTAGCCGCTACGGTAACAAATTAGTTACATTTTTTATTTGGGTTTTAAACTAGTGTATTGTAGCAGGGGGTTCGGGGACCCTGCTTTCCGAGATACAGGCCACGTTGTGGGGTGCCGGTATCCAGGGCCGCCAACAGAAATCGTGGGGCCAGGGACATACATTTTAAGCAGGCCCCCAAATATATACAACCTCCCCCCACCCCCCAAATGCATACAAAACCCCACCTACCCAATACATATATACACACATACACACACACACACACACACACACACACACACACACACACACATATATATCTTACTGGGAATGTGTGTATGTGTGTGTATATATATATTGTTGGGGTATTTTTTTATGTATTGGGAGTGTTGGGGTATTTTTAATATATATTGGGGGGTTTGGGGTATTTTTTATATATATCCAATACATATAAAAAATACCCCAACCCCCCCAATATATATAAAAAATACCCCAACACTCCCAATACATAAAAAAATACCCCAACACATATAAAAAATACCCCAACACCCCCAATACATATAAAAAATACCCCAACACCCCCAAAACATATATATATATAAAAATCAGACTTACCTTGGGGGGGCACGGCATGCCGGTGGCTGCAGGTGGTGGCAGGGGGGGGCGTGGGAGGTGTCTGGCGGCTGCAGGGGGTGGCAGGATGCCCCAGTCATGCGCGGGGGGGTGAACGTGCTGCGGGGGCTTGGCGGGTGGTGACAGCATCTGCCGGTGTGCTGCAGGGGTGGGACCGATGCTGGCCCGATGCTGCTGGGATGGCCCTGTGGCAGTGGGGAGGGGGGGGGTGGCGGGATGGCCCGGTTGCAGTGGGGGAATGGCGGTGCCTCAATGCTGAGGGGGGAAGTGGCTTTGCTGCGGGGGCCCCGGCGGCGGTTACAGCAGTTGCCGCCGACCCTGCTGCAGACACACAACTGTCTCCCGATTCTGCTCCTGCGCGCACCGGACCTCCCTCTCACGCCGGCGCGCCAAAAGCTTAACCCAACATACTTCCGGCGCTGCCAACAAGGAGACCCGCAGCAGTGCAGCGTTTTTTGTTTTTTTTAATTAACTGGCGCCCTTTGTCCCCCGCTGTTGGCGGCCCTGCCGGTATCTCCTATGCATTTAAATGTCCTGCATCATGTGACCGTGGGAATAAATTGCATAGGAGATTCAGGCACCCCATAACGGGGCATGTATCTCGGGAAGCAGGGGGTCCTCGGACCTGAAATAAACAAGGTCATGCTCTGGAGACCCCCTGCTACAATACACTAGTATTACATTTTATATTAAACATTTTTGATCTCTGGCGAGATTTGTTTAGGGAGAGGCGGCTCTCTGCAGCAGAAAGACATTGTCGTGTGAGCTCTTTTCAGAGAAGCGATCATCATGTCGACGATTACTCGCCAGTTTTGCAAATGTTGCTATCACAGGTATTCTGGGCTTTCTGCATACTTTGGTAGGAGCGTTGTTAAAACTGTCAATTTAAACAGCCCGGCGATTTTTTGGCGGCGCTTAGTGCATAGGCCCCAGTGTGTTTCTTTCTAGATTCCGAGACACTAGATTCACTAAGATTAATTAAATCAGGGCAAATAACGTGACATTACCTAAAACAGGAATAGCCATTATTTTCCCTGAATTAAGGTCTTATTCACCAAAGTAATTATATGCAAAAATAATGCCAGTAATTGAGATCATTTGAATAGGGTTACGGTAATTATTTCAGCATAATGCAGCGTTAACTTCAAACAATGTGACATTATTTAAGTCTCGACATTTCTCCCAGCCTGACACTGAAGTAGGGCTTTTGTTAGAAGGGGGAGATAGGGGGAGAGACCTGTATCTCTCCATATATTGTCTCGGTTACCATCTTTACCCCTATACCCATGCTGTGACTCATTTGGAATCTTGTAAGCCTTCATTTTTACCAGTGTTGGATAAATCGCTTTGGTATTTTATCTGGACTCTATGTTTCTTTTCTGATATCTACACTACCTCCTATTTTTGCTCCTCATTATTTTCAATTTTTGCCATCTGGATATCTATTGTTGGACATTTACTGATATTATCTAGTGTGTCTCATTTGCCAATTTGAGAGTTCAGCCATTATTGTGTTTTGTTAACATAACTGCACTATGGTAGTTTTGTATATTTTTTCCTAGGTATTTTCGCTTCCCTGGTTTTTCCTTTATTGCGCCGCAACTAGCATAGGAGGTGCAGGATTGAATGAGGGATTCATATACTCACCTTTTATATAAACATCAGAGTACTAAGAATTTAGTCAGCTTAAATATACTTAATATCTAGACAGATCGTATTGACCTTTATGGGCGGTCTACCTAGATAGCGGCCACTCCTACACCCCTCACATAACACATTTGCTGCACATATGCACATAGAAATCAACAACTTGCTGGTGTGTGTACACGATATCCTTGTGTAATAATCACACACGAGCAACACCTTAACCTGCAGAACTACATAAGGTATTCACGTATCCACTCTCAGTTTAACACCTAAGTCATGAGAACATAGTCAGATCTAAGATACTCAATGATTAGACAGACCGTATTGACCTTTTGGGCGGTCTATCCAGCTAGCTGGTATTCCTACACCCACACATATAACCCAATGTATGTGGTACTTATAGGCATACACATGTGAAGGTATTGAAACGACTCCTTCTTGCAGTCATGTGTTTATTTATGTATTTATTCTCTTTGATGTAATTACATACCCGTTCACCAGCTAAGAGGGTCGCATGACCAAATTAAGTATTTTGATAAAAATCTATGTATACGCTATTCACTAAATAGAAGTGGCTACATACCTAATGCCATTATGTCTGTTAATCAGACCGCGGGAGACAAACCAATGGGGACTCGATACCATGAGTAAACGCCCCTAACCCCGCCCCAGGAGGTGTATAAATACTTACATCAGAGGAGCGAAGGTAAACTGATCCTCCCTTGAAGAAGCGCCAAGAGGCATGAAACGATCGTTGGGTGTCAGGCAACGCGCTAACTAATGACGTCAGCCGGTTGCTGTTTTGGAGTATGAGACGGAGCATGAGGCAATGCCAGAAACCCTGCAGCTGACTGGTTGTATGAACGAATGGGTTTATATGCGCACTATACTAACTATGCACACCTAAGGAAACTATTCGATTCCATCTTGAGGAGTACATATTATGGGAATATTATTGCATAGTATGTGGTGACGCTTTAGAGATGTTTTGGGCTCACTAAAGCCTGCTTATTTTGTCTGTCAAGACATCACACGGGAGGCATACTTCAGCCTGCTCGCGCTGACATTCAAGCCATCCGGTTTGGTGCTATATATAGACGCATACTAATGAGCTCTGTATTTGTGGGATTATATCACCTATTGGACTTTTGAGTGTATACCTACTACAGGCACACATTTGAGCAATATACCAAACATTATTGCATGCTGGCATACTCCGTTGCTACTTTCTTTAGAGCACTTTTAAGATGATTTTATATATAAGTTAAAACAATATAAATATTTTTTAGTGTGTTTTCTATTAGAAGAGTTATTTAAATAATTAATAAATAATTTTTTGTTTTGTGTTTTAAACCTTCTGGTATCCCATATGGTTTGGAAATTTGCTTCCATCTACTCAGAGATATTATTAAGTTGAGTGCAAATCTATGGGATTTCTTTTCTGTGGTTGTTCTTGACCAATCCTACATATTGTGCCGCAACTAGCCATGTTTTGAAACCCGCTCAATTCTAGTAGTGGCGAGTAGCTTTGCGCCACTCTAAAACTGAGATTTTCACGGCAATCCGTCTCGCCCCAAAAAGTTGACAAGTTGCTGGGGAGAGGCGGCGGAACGGCACTTAGAAAAAATCAGGCCTTTTTCCTGCCTGGGATTGATGCCGGGGGGTCTCCGGAGCTGATACCATTAATACCAGCACCGGAGCCCCCTGGCATGCATCCGAGGCAGGAAAAATGCATTTAAAGGCCACTTCATTACCTTAGCGGCTAACCGCAAAGGCAATGAAGGGGTTAACCAGCCGTGCCAGGTTTATTGTGGGTAGCGGGGGTGGGTGAAGGGGGTATTTGGCCCTTGGTGGTTGTTTAGGGCTTGTGGGGGGGTTGCGGGTGCACTTAACCCCTTCATGATCTTAGCGGTTAATACCGCTACGGTCATGAATGGGTTAAGCCCTCCCGCTACCCACCCGCAAGCCCTAAACAAACCACCGTTTGGGCTAATACCCACTTTGGCCACCCCCGCTACCCACAATAAAAAAAATACACACAACAGCCCCACACTAAATAAATAAATATATATATATACTTATATATATATATATTTATATTACACCAACAACCCCTATACCCCCCTAATATACACATATATGCACATCAATGATACTATAGGCCGGCGGGGGCCCTCGGGTGTTACCCGCGGGCCTGCAGTACCAATTATGTGCCCCCCCAAATTAATTTCAAAACACATACATACTTATAAAGTAGTACCATGTGACAGGCTTTAAATGACGTCACATCCGTTCTCCCCAAAGCCTCTGGCACATGGACTACTAGAGCCGATCAGAGTGGGGATGTAGTTCCCACGCTCTGATTGGCTACCGTACCATGTGAGGCCGGCCATCTTTCTTTTCATGACGTCATCTTAAAGGCAATTGAAGCACAGCCATTCTGCTTGGCTGGCATCATTGCCTTTAAATGACGTCATCAAAATTAATTTCCCCCCCCAAAATCACATGGTTTTCAAGGCCCAATCAGGGCCATGGGAACCATATGATGACAATGTGACGTCATAGGCCTATAAAAGCCTATGTCGTCTCATTTTGAAGGCAGACACCGAGGAGGACGGACCTCCGGAAGAAAGAAGAGAAGAGGGTGTGGCAGCAAACGGTAAGAAGACCCCCAGAAGACCCCAGAAGAAGACGGAAGACGGAAGAACACAGATGAAGACGGTGACGGAATGGATTACAAATAAAAGACAAGCTTCGTTTATTATTTTATGGTTCTTTATTTTATGGGTTCCTGTACGTAGATTGGTTCGAGAGTAAGCGGTTCAACGGGAGTCGGTGAGTGGGTCAAGTAATGGTAAGTCAACAAAATAAATGTATTTTTTTTAACTTGTACATGTTTTTTTGTTTTTTTACATGTGATAGTTTTTTTTTTAAAGATCATTTCTTGCCACTGTATGTATGTATGTATGTCTAGATCGATATATACATACAGGGTACTTTATTAACATTGGACATTTGGAATCCTGTGTCTTATAAACTGTCTATGGCTATGAAGATGCTGATGATTTAAACTAAGGCATAGTCTTCTCCTGGTAAGCATCACAAGGGGGGACCCCCCTTTTCCTTTGCATATTTACATACAGGGTAAGAAATGATTTTGTTGGAAAAGCTTGTTTTGCAGTATTTAAAATGATTTTGGCTATGCTGCTATGCATAAATGTGTGTGTGTAATGTATTTTGGAATTAGATAGATATAATTTTTGGTGTTGTATGCTGTACTTTAGGTCATGATGAGGCTTGCTGTTGTATATGGTATTTGTTTTGGTACTTATATTTTGTCTGATGGTAACTTGTTCTGTTTAACGATTGAAATAGTTAATTGTGTAATTGTTATGGATGGTATTTTAATTGTTTTGGGATTTGATTAATGAATGCTAATTGATTTATGGTGACTTGCTTGGTTTAAATAGTATACTTGTTTGGCTTTAATGGTATTTTGTTTGGAATATTTTATTGTTAACATTGATTGGCAGAGTGTACATGGTGCATAGATTGTATGCAATGTAAATTCAATGTTTTGATTGGCATTTGATGCTTTTCATTGGAAGATGAGATTTGATTTTTTTAGGAAATAGGATTTTATTTTACTGTGGCTGATATGGAGAAGTGGTATTTTTATTAGAGCATGTTTTTGATAACCCTTAAACATTTCTTTGTGTATTGGTTCATCATGTGTATATATATAGTTGCATGATGAAGCCACTGTACAAATGAATGGGTGAAGGGTGTGGGTATCGGGCCAGGGTGGCTTAACCCCTTAATTACCATTGCAGTTATTATCCGATAAGGTTATTAAGGGGTTAATTGATATCAGAATGTAATTGCAATGTATTGGCTATGTATTTTGTTGGCAACGGAGGACACGGCTTTTGCTGGCGAGGGGGCTTCTTATTGATGAGGTGAGTAGAACTTTAGTTATTTTATTATGCTACTTAATGTGTTTAATAATGAGCAAATAGTCTATTATCCCTATCTGGATAATAGTTATTTTGCACATTATTGTACTGTATGTGTTGTGGGGGGGGGGGGATTGATGTATTTAATGTATAGTACATGTTTATTTTTTTTACATACAGGGTTGTTTCCTCAGGTCTGCGGGGGACCTATGGAGACCACCTGCAGTCTCCTCGGGCTTCTCACGGGTAAACGGCTGCCGGGTCCACGGGGGACACCTGCGGGGAAGAACCGGTGGCCCCACATCTGTGGGGGCACCGCGGACCCGTAGGGACCACCCGTGGGTCCCCAGACCCCCGTGGGAACCACCCGAGGCCCCTCAGACACCTGTGGGTCTGACCCGGGGCCCCCCCAGACAGCTGCGGGCCTACCCGTGGGGACCCCATTGTGGCCCAAGGTGACCCGCAGAGACCACCTGGTATTAACAACCTTGAAAAAGTGTTATGCAAACTAAGGAGAAGAAATATGAACGTGACAGAGTGGACTATGAACTAAATCAGATTTATATCTGGCAAAAACCACAGTCCATGAAACCACTCTCTCACAATAATTTCCAAAACAAAAAATAACCTAAACCAACCAAATCTATGCTTAGAAAATCTCCCAAAGTGGGTCATAACAGTGGAAGAACTGCAGATTCTGAATCGTCTGATAATGATCTGGTAGAAATAGCTTTTAGCATATTTAAAAGATCCATAAAAATGTTGCTAATAATTATGTTACTGGTTCTTAAGATTACCTCAGCACTCCCTGCCCACAGGAAGTGTAACTGAGAGGAGGGAAATTCAAACCTGGCAGTGCCGATGAGGGTCTTGATCAGTGACATTTAAAGTTACTATGAGTCCCTAATTGACAACACTGAAATGTTTAAAGACTGGATGTACTATGGTCTTTCTGTACCCCACAGTGTCTCTTTTTCAGAAAATTACTCAATCACTTCATCAGCAGATGAGACACATCTCCCTGGAAAAACTCATTGGAGTCAGAATGCATAATCTAGACGTGTAGTCTTGGCAAAAAAACGACGACTACGAAAGTGACGGAGATCAAAGACTAAACCGCTGGGACACACCGCCGAAGAAGCGGAGATGCTAAGTATTGCGAACACAAATGTAATTAACATCTCTAAATACACCATGACTCAAGCAGAACTAAAGGTTCTGAACTTCGGTCTCACTTTTGCACGAGACAAAAATTACAGCCTTTTTTCCAGTATAGTGGACCTATACAAATTCACTCGCAAATTAACATTGAAGAGATTTTTCAAACATAGACAGGACAACATCAACACCTCTTTATCTAATAAAAACAAACAAGATCTGAACGCCATTAAAGATCAGAACATTTTACCAATATTTGACATTACAAGACATCTAACTTTTGAAGATCAATGTCACATTCAAGACCTACTGAGTTCTAGTGCTATTGATGTCTTTCAGAGAGCTTTGGAATGAGATCTATCACTTCTCTCAAAGGGTATTTATAGTACTAAGAATTTAAACATCAGAACAACTTGAACCTAGAACAACGTAATGCCGTTATTTCGTTAAAAAAACAATGAGAACATTGTGATAAAGTGTGAAGATTGGATGTGAGGAAGGTGGAGGGGGCACCCAAAACGCGGCGCAACCGAGGGGGCGGAGCTAAGCTCCGTGGCACTCTTAAAGAGCTGCGCGTGCGCTCTGTAAGCAGAGTGCTGGTGCCAGAGTAGAGGACTGTGAGACAACAGGTAAGGAGGGAACACGTCGCAGTTCCCCGATTCCTTACACTTCTAGACCTTTTAAACAGCGTATCTTGGAGCACATAAGACTAATTTTAAAGAAAGACCATAGTACATCCAGTCTTTAAACATTTCAGTGTTGTCAATTAGGGACTCTTAGTAACTTTAAATGTCGCTGATCAAGACCCTCATCGGCACTGAAAGGATTAGCCAGGTTTGAATTTCCCTCCTCTCAGTTACACTTCCGGTGGGCAGGGAGTGCTGAGGTAATCTTAAGAACCAGTAACATAATTATTAGCAACATTTTTATGGATCTTTTAAATATGCTAAAAGCTATTTCTACCAAGTAGCACTGGGCGTAATAAATACCTACAGTAGCTGAATAATTACATCAAAATCCAGATTTTTACTTTGACGGAAAGTCCGGATACATTTCTTGACTTTGAATTGCAAGGTTTCTTTAAATACAATTTCTTTTTTTTTAAATCCAAAGCATGATTTTAGTTAACAGAAGAAAAAATCCTCTGCATTAGTGATAAAATAGCACAGGTTGTAGGATTTTAATTGAGCTGCAGAAAATAAATCCTCAGAATTAGACCAAAACTAAAGAGTAAAACCAATGGTTGGTGTATTTATTTATGGAGCTGTAAATAAAAGTCTTGAGATTCATATAGAAAATGGAGGAGAAAACAGCACATAATGAATGATTTTTCAGTAGGGATTTTGCATGTGTTCGAAATAAAATACTCAGATTTAGGGGGTTATTTATTCAATTGTGATAGTGCCGATTGACACCATCGCTGTTTATTGAATAAACCCCTTAAGCGGAGGATAAAACTGAGCATGCCAAGGGGCTTATTCTATATAGAAGTCAATTGGCCACTTCTGCGGATATAGAATAAGCCTCTGATTTTTTTAAGGTGCAGAATTAGATTAAAAAACTAAAAACACCACATAATAAGTTTTGTCCACTGCTCTGTATATGTTTCCACTGTAACAGTAATAAATTCAGCAACGTGGTTAAAAAAATAAATGCAAATGTGGAAGAGGAATAAAATCCTGCTAAAACGCAAAACCTCAACAAAAATAGTAATAGCTGGTTTTCTTAGAGGAGACTCCAACCCCAATTCAATGGTTCCCTTCAAACAAGTAGGTTATCACTGGGGCAAAGTGGGACTCGCCAGTGGGCAGGATGGAGGCCGACCTGAAGTACAGTGGGCAGGAGATGGAAGGTCTCCATCTCTTCACCGCGTGGCCTTCCTGCTCGCAACGTCCTGCCCCTTTTTTTATATCATTCATTTCTATGGTATGTTAAAAAAAGAATATGAAGTATAAAGCAATCATTTACATACTATATATATATATATATATAGTTTTGTTATATGGTTATTTTGTCACATCTGTTGAGTGGTGGACATCTATAGTAATGAAGTGTACATAGAGCTGTGTCGAATATTTAAAACATAATTATCTTCCGAGAACAAAGCAGACAGTAAGCACTTAACCAAAAAATAAATATTGCTATACAACAGTGAAATAATTATGTGATAATTCAATTGGTGACTATCATAGAAAAGCGTATAAAATATTAATAAAATACTGGCTATGCACAACCCAGGCTGTACTGAAAATCTGCGTAATGCGGCAGGCATAAGCTTATAGGGCTCCAATATTAAAATGGATAAGAAGTAAAGAGTGACACACAGTGCTGATTTGCATGTCATTACCCAGAATCCCTGGCTTCAGTGGAAGCATTGTTTGATAAGCGTTAATGGGGAAAGACAGGGTTGCAGACCTGTCTGAGACATTCAAATGCACCACAAGTGGCATTTTTATTTACTATAAAATACCACAAATAAATCCTATACTGTCCCTCAAATAACTCAGCTGATGCTAGGAACAAGAACCTTCCCCAAGGTCCACACAAAGAAAATTGAATTTAAATTCCAGCGCAATCATGGAAAGATAAGGGAAAAAATACAATTAGTTTGCTACATATTTAATTGAATAAGTGAATACTTCAAAGATCAATAACATTGATTTGGGTTGTTTTCTTAATTTTTTTAATTGTTTCATAATAATAATACAATTATTATTATTTTTTTTTTTATATATTAAATACATATTTTTGAACCCTGCTTTCTGGTGTGGTAAGCTGTGTTTTCTTTGATTTGTATAAGTAGTGCATTTTAAATATTTTATTTATTTTAAATATTTTAAATATTTGTGTGAAACAATATGTGTATACATATTGGAACATCTAAGGGAAGCATCACACTAAATTACCAATTGAATTAATTAAATCAATATTGAACATATTTTAGGTGTTCATAATACACAGTTTTATAATTCTTTTTTTTAAATATATTTTAATACTATTAAAGATGATTTTATTCATACAGTCTTGATTTTGTGTAAGGAATTCTGGAAAGGAATCCATATTCCTTAATAGAGTATGTTTTCCTTCATGGTCCCACTATAACTGACAAATGATAGGGACAGCAAGTAGAGCTATAAAAGGATAGGAGAGGGACCAAGAATCCGGACCCTGATAAAGCGGTGTCAACTGCAAAACGTGTAGGATTGGATTGAGGGGGTAGAGACACAGGCAGAAGCTAACAGCTAACACAAGAAGCCAAAAGTCCCACTGAACACTATGTGCGTGTGGTTGGTGTCATACCAGGCACCCTGTTGGATTAGTTACATAGTTACATAGTAGATGAGATTGAAAAAAGACATACGTCTATCAAGTTCCACATATACTACATTTTTGAAGGAGCAGAGAGATACGAAGAGCAGCTAACAACCAACATGAGGAGCCAGAAGTGAAGTCAGATACTGTGTTTGGACAGCTGGAGCCAAACCAGGCCCTCGAGAGAAATTCTTTGTTGCCAAAAAGTCTGCCACTTTCTCTACAATGAGATATATGTGCATTCAATCCTTTTTACTGTAAGAGTTTGTAATCCTGGAACAAGATTTTTTTTTTAATATCTTTGGTTAAAAAACATATTACATTATTGATGTGTTTTTCTTCCTATTTTCTCTTCATTAAATTAAATTTGTTAATATCTTTGAAGTAGTCACTTACTGAATTTGTTTTTTATTTACACTTGGAGGTATATACAGAACACCCCATGTGGCAAACTAACAGTAATTTTTCTTTTCTTATTTTTCCATAACTGCACTGGATTATATATTCAATTATCTTCTGAGTACAATCTCTGTGACTTCAGTCACCATGAGATAGTGACTTGGCCATCATGAGGAGCCTACATGGGTAGTTAATAGAGATGGGCAAACCAGTCCAAATCCTTTTTCGGGACGTTTCTGAATTTGAAATTGAAAATCCGTTCCACGGTGTAAAATCCGGTGACGGATTGTTACAGTTTCTATCTGTGCGGATTCATCCAAAACCACCATTGGATACAATCCTCTGGTGGAGTTTAACAATCCATCTGTGGATTCCGCAATCTTTTGATGGGTTTTTAGAATCCAATCTGCAGACGGATTGTCGGTGTTAAAAAATAAATAAAAAATAAAAGAAAGTAATCCGCAAAAGGCGAATCACCATTTTTGAGACTGACCCGCTAAAATTTGTGGACCAAAGGAACTGACTGATCCACCACGGTTGATCCAAATCCGCCCCTCTCTAGTTAAATCAATTTTCCCAGCTTCAAAGGCAGTGATATTATCACTTGATTACCAATTCAGGATTTTACCCTCTTCTTTAGTCATGAATTGTTTAGCGGACATAAAAGTAATCACAGTCAGGGACCTCATAAATTGCACAGTGGCTTTGTAACAGGGACTTATCACCTTCTGGAGGAGACACTAATAACCTGGGGAAAGGGCTCCAATCCCAGTGGGACTGAGGGTTCGCGTACTCCATCCACTCTCATTTGAGCCGTAGAGAGATCTCGAGAAAGAGTGGAAGGATGGGCTTTGGCCGTGGTACGCCGGAGTTTCCCACAAACAGGGGAGGTATGTAACAGGGACTTAACACTGTTGGAGAGAAACTGCCTCTAAATCCAGCAGTGTGCTGGTTAATTGCACACAGGCATTCAACCAGACTCCACCTAGCTGATTAGGACTTTTCGAAAAAGCCTGATTTGAGAAACAGGAAAGAGATTCCTTAGCTCACAAGGAAGTTGGCAAAAGGAAAAGGAGGTCTGTGTTCTGGGAGCAAGACAAAAGGGGACCAGACTGTCACGGTAGCTTATGACAAGATATAATGAACACCAAATATCTGGGTTGAACTGAACGAGGCTTAGATATAATAAAATATAATTTATTCCTTAAATAAGGTGAACACAGCAATATAGTACAATTAACAGACAAGAAGGTAACACTTACTCAGGTTTGGGGAATGGAGAAGTATCAGCTAGCAATTCTCCATCAATCCAGTGACATTCCAGGTGGAATCAGAAGCACAACTCCAGCACAACTCCAGCAATCCAGTGACATTCAAGATGGTATCAGAAGCACAACTCCAGCACAACTAACAACTGTAGGGTTGACACAGTTTATATACCTGTGCAACCCTATTCTTAACATTGAATACAGCCTATTGGTGAACAATTATCTGTATCCACTCTCTAATGTGGAGACACAGACTAACAGACTAACCGATGCCCTCAGGTAACAATTAGACTGCAGAGTTTGTTGATTGACTAATACTTAATCCCTAGACATTGGGTAACAATCAAGGCAGTTACTTTTTGATCACCGTGCTTAGGCTACTCAGCCGTCTGCCCTTCATGACTTATTGGCCTAGCAAATGGCGTCTGCATTTTCAGAACAGATCCAAAATAAAATACATATACACTTTAATGAACAAAACAAAAATGATAACCCCTCCAAAAGCGCTAACCTACACTAAAATGATGGGTGCTAACAGTATGTGCTAAATGTGCTGAAACAATGAAAATTGCTAGTGCAACAACCGGTGAGTAACAAAAATACTGTGAAATAAGCAGCTAGGTAACAATAAAGACAGGTTATTCCAAACCTGATAAATACAATGAACAAACAATATAAAGTCCCCAGCGCTAAAGTCCAAGATACCGTGATCTTATAGGCAGTCTCTGGTCTTTAAGATGGTAATTGGGCTTTTGGTATAGATGCTTCAGATGGGATAATGTCCTTGTAAATGGATATACCGTCTGGAATGACAGATACATGACACACTTGATTGCGCAGCGTATTTCTGCAATCAGAGCCCTATCTGAGAGTGAGAGGAATACTACTCACATAATGGACGCCAATGCAGACAGTTGAGAGGATCTGTGCTTGCTCCCCTTCTCCTCTGCTCCTCTCACGAACCCCACGTGGAGACTGCTTGCTGGAGGCGACCTCAATCTTCAAAGTCGTCAGGGGTTAACTCGTTGCGAAATCCCACCGATATGTGACAAGGATAGGCACAATATAGTGTAGTATGAAGTGACCTTTATTAAACTAAAAACACTTACAAATGATAAAAACACTCACATGGTGCAATACTGGACCGTATTGCTCAAAATGCCGTCCGCAGCTTGTATACCCTTCTGCCGCAATGGAGAGGATCCCTGCACACTGACACGCTGTCGACTCGGCGTGTGACGTCAGTGCTGCCGGAGGCTCTCCCTGGGGTCAGGCTACGGGTGCTGAGATGGATCAATGGATTAAGCTCCAGTCCATTGATCCATCTCAGCACCCGTAGCCTGACCCCAGGGAGAGCCTCCGGCAGCACTGACGTCACACGCCGAGTCGACAGCGTGTCAGTGTGCAGGGATCCTCTCCATTGCGGCAGAAGGGTATACAAGCTGCGGACGGCATTTTGAGCAATACGGTCCAGTATTGCACCATGTGAGTGTTTTTATCATTTGTAAGTGTTTTTAGTTTAATAAAGGTCACTTCATACTACACTATATTGTGCCTATCCTTGTCACATATCGGTGGGATTTTGCAACGAGTTAACCCCTGACGACATTGAAGATTGAGGTCGCCTCCAGCAAGCAGTCTCCACGTGGGGTTCGTGAGAGGAGCAGAGGAGAAGGGGAGCGAGCACAGATCCTCTCAACTGTCTGCATTGGCGTCCATTATGTGAGTAGTATTCCTCTCACTCTCAGATAGGGCTCTGATTGCAGAAATACGCTGCGCAATCAAGTGTGTCTTGTATCTGTCATTCCAGACGGTATATCCATTTACAAGGACATTATCCCATCTGAAGCATCTATACCAAAAGCCCAATTACCATCTTAAAGACCAGAGACTGCCTATAAGATCACGGTATCTTGGACTTTAGCGCTGGGGACTTTATATTGTTTGTTCATTATATACACTTTAATATCTACACATATTAATAAGTTCCATTCGGGTGGGCTCAGTGGGTCGACCTTTGCCAGTTTTTAATGCCTACAGTGACTCCACATATTGGCCAAATATGAACTCTCTGCGACCTCCAGAACTGGAGATACAGAAATGCACTTTAAAACATTAAAATACATGCTTATAATGAAACATGGGAAAAGGGGAACATACATTTTCAAGGTATAACAAGGTGCAAACTTCATCCCTGGACCGCAGTCCAGTTAACCCCTTGTCTCTCTGGTGAGGTCAGGGGATGGCCATATGGGGTGCAACCCCTTTAATACCAGGCCACCCCCTTTCTCCCTCTACACAGACCTCTAAGCCTGGACCCTCAAGCAGACACCTACCCGGACACAAAATAACTAAGTGAAAAAAACTAACAATAGCGCTCTAAACACACCCTAAATGTGACAATATACAATTCAACCACATATGTGTAAATAATAAGGCAGTGTGATAATAACAATCAAGTGATCTAAAGAAAAAATTAAGAAACTTAGAAACAAACTGCAACCCTTGATAAAGACTGTTCCACTCGTCTTGCACCAGGTGATCCTCCAACAAATCAGGGGAGCTCGTCTCGTAGTTATGAAATAAAGAAACACTACATAGTGTCGTTAACGGCGAAACATGTAGAGTGTTTCAGCCCATACAAAAGAGGAAGAACAACTGAGGTCCACCCCCGTCATCAGATCCGGACGTTCACTTAATAATCGGAAGTGACGCAACGGGAGTGCCTGGCGTGGACGCAAGAGTATTGCGGTGGAGCAGAGGATAGTGAGGAACTCAAAAGGATCGCGACCAGATGAGCACCCACTACCTATAATATCATACTGCCTACCTCGATCATATGAAGTGTAAGCCTGCATTTTTTTAATCCCTTTTAATACTAAATACCATCTGCACTATATGGTCTCTTTTCTTCCTTTTTTCTCCTTGGAGGTTGTGGGCTGGTGGCTGCTGTATACACAGGGAACATCCACCCCTTAAGTTGGATGACTGCCTGAATTTGACTGCTGTATTGTGAGTAGTCATTTTTGATCTTTGTTTGCACAAATTTATTCACAACAGTATTACACTATGTAGTGTTTCTTTATTTCATAACTACGAGACGACCTACCCGGACACCACTGACCTGAAGGACCACCTGTGTTAAGGTACTGCCGAGACTTTGGGGTGATAAGTGGGTAAGTGTCTTCCCCCCATCCTCCCCACCCCCCCAGCCTTGCAGAGAGGGACTGGGGAAGTAAGTTAGCCCTTACCCAGGGATAGGTGTTTATTGTTTTATGTATATTTTTGTTTGCTGTATTGTTTAAAGGAACAGGCAATACAGCCTTATTTTCATTTCACCTTAAAAACGCTCACCATTGCATACCTCTTACAGGCTTCCTTGTAATTATGGCAGCTTGCCAGTAGGTAGTAAAGTGCAACTGTGGGCTAAAAATGGAAAGCAGGTAAAGATTAGGTAAATATAAAGTCTGTATGTTCTGTACAAAATTAGCTTTGTACAGTTGCAGAGAGTGACACCCTAATGCATACAACATCATTACCGTCTAGGAAAAGGCAAGCAAGACACTGTATTATAAACAGGCTTATATTTGTTTTAATGCTGATCTGCAGTCATGTAATATTGACAGCAAATATAATAAAGCTCTGGGGAATAGCAAATATTTGTTCTTTGACCAAGGTCAGAGAGCTTATTTAAAAGGTGTAGTCGTTCCTAGAACCAAAATGACCAGTGACACAAAAATAAATATCTGGCTTGTTGATGCCTTTAAAATTCAGACAACTATAAATACCTCAAAAAATAATTATTCGTTGTTATTTTGGTAGCCGGTTAAAATAAAATGTAGGCAGAATTTTACTTCATAGCTCCTCCCCTTTATGTGATGTCAGTATGTGTGGACTGAAACCTGCCCTTTCTTCCACAGGTAGTGTTTTTCTCTTCTCATAGCTAATCCTTTAACAGAGAGATTGGGGGGCCAACCATACAGAGAACATTACTTTAGGGACGCCAATGGAATCTCTATGTATCTCTGTGTATGAGAGGGAGATATTGCCTTTTTTTTTATGACTTTGGTTTTATTGGGTTTTACAATGCATACACGGTAACACATTCCATAGGCAAATGCTTATACAACCCATAATATAAGAGCACGGACAAACAAGAACAGACACACAGGGCAAGTGACATGAGTGATATCATATCACGACTTACGGGACCGATGAGACAGACAGGACCAACAGGATCGGGGGCATGGGATGGAATGGTACCAGGAGAAGGGGGGAGGGAGGAGGTATGGCGGCTGGGGTGATGACTGTTCTTTGCCTCTCGTATCGGCCTCATACTTGACTTTGGACGGCTATTGTGCGCATACTAGCACTTCTTCTAACCTTGGCTTCACACAGACACCTTCTCCCCAGTCTCCCTACCTGTTCAGTTGCTATGTGGTCATGGACCCTGCTTGGTTATTGGAGAACGCATTTCCTGCTATCACTGCAAAATTGTGGTAACCTCCACCCCCAGGTTATCTGTCTGGGCCAGACAAGGCGACCAGACCTTTAGGAAGTTTGGGCCGGAGTCGTTGACCAAACTCGTCAGCTGCTCCATCCGGCACACATGCCAAATCCTGTTCCTTATTTTGGGGATGGTTGGTAGATCGGACTTTTTCCACGTTGCTGTGATCTCGCACCGTGTGGTGGTTGCCAAATGTGCAACCAATTTATGTGTCGCATTCGACACACCCTGGATCCGTCTGCCCAGAAGGAACAGCCACGGGTCCAGGGGCATTTCTAAGCCAAGTATCCTTTGCAACCAATTTCTCATTTTTTCCCAAATAGGGACCACCTTTGTGCAAGACCACAGCATGTGTCGCAGGTCAGCTATTTTCCCGCATTGCTTGGGACAAAGCGGGGAGTATCCTCTGACAAATTTATAGAGTTTTACTGGGGTATGGTACCATCGCATAAGGACCTTATATGCGTTGTCCTTTAACGTTGTGCAGATTGAACCCTTGGCTGCCGCTTGCAGGATCCTGTCCCAGTCTTCGTCCTCTAAGGTCTCCCCTAGGTCCGCTTCCCATTGTCTGATATAACTGAGTCTGGGTTTGTCCGCCGTCACAGGACAGATCACCTCCCTGTACATCCTAGATGTTAGTCCCCTTGTGTCCATTCCTCTAGTACACAGCTTTGCAAAAAGGCAATCAAAGTAGCAAAAATGGACAATGAAAAAAGGATTGCAATAGAAAGTAAGGTCAACCCTAAAAAATTCTTTAAGTACCTTAATAACAAAAAAATGAGAAAAGAAAATATAGGACCCTTTTAGTGTGAGATGGGTAGGCAGATTATTGGAGATAAGGAAAAACCTGAGGTATTAAACAAATTCTTTGCCTCTGTGTTTACCAGGGAAGAATCAAGTTCAATAGTAGTGCCGCAGGAGGAAGCCACAACCTGGCCCAGATGGCATACATCCAAGAGTCCTCAAGGAGTTAAGCTCAGTAATAGCAAAACCATTATATTTAATATTCAAGGACTCCATTTCCACAGGCTCAGTACCACAAGATTGGCGTAAAGTAGATGTGGTGCCTATATTTAAGAAGGGAGCTAGATCACAACCGGGAAATTACAGGCCTGTAAGCCTGACTTCAATAGTAGGGAAACTACTTGAAGGTTTAATACGGGATAATATTCAGGAATACCTAATGGAAAACAAAATTATTAGTAATAGTCAGCATGGATTAATGAAGGATAGATCTTGCCAAACTAACCTTATTTGTTTCTTTGAGGAGGTAAGTAGGAATTTAGACCAGGGTAATGTAGTTGATGTGGTCTACTTAGATTTTGCAAAGGCTTTTGATACAGTTTCACACAAGAGGTTGGTGTACAAAATAAAGAAAGTTGGACTCAGTAATAATATATGCACCTGGATTGAAAACTGGTTAAAAGGACAGACAACAGAGGGTTGTCATAAATGGAACATTTTCAGGTTGGGCTAAAGTCATGAGTGGAGTACTTCAGGGATCGGTACTGGGACCTCTGCTTTTTAACGTGTTTATTAATGACCTTGAGGTTGGGATCAAGAGTAAAGTCTCCATCTTTGCTGATGATACTAAATTGTGTAAGGTAATAGAATCAGAGCAGGATGTAATTTCTCTTCAGAAGGACTTGGAGAGACTGGAAATGTGGGCAGGTAAATGGCAGATGAGGTTTAATACAGATAAATGTAAGGTTATGCATTTGGGATACAAGAATAAAAAGGCGACTTACAAATTAAATGGAGATATATTGGGGGAATCCTTGAGGGAGACGGATTTAGGAGTGCTAGTAGACAGCAGGCTTAGCAATATTGCCCAATGTCATGCAGTAGCTGCAAAGGCAAACAAGATCTTATCTTGCATCAAACGGGCAATGGATGGAAGGGAAGTAAACATAATTATGCCCCTTTACAAAGCATTAGTAAGACCACACCTTGAATATGGAGTACAATTTTGGGCACCAATCCTAAGAAAATACATTATGGAACTAGAGAGAGTGCAGAGAAGAGCCACCAAATTAATAAAGGGGATGGGAATTCTAACTTATGAGGAGAGGCTAGCTAAATTAGATTTATTTACATTAGAAAAGAGGCGTCTAAGAGGGGATATGATAACTATATACAAATATATTCAGGGACAATACAAGGAGCTTTCAAAAGAACTATTCATCCCACGGGCAATACAAAGGACTCGGGGCCATCAATGAAGGTTGGAGGAAAGGAAATTTCACCAGCAACAAAGGAAAGGGTTCTTTACAGTAAGGGCAGTTAAAATGTGGAATTCATTACCCATGGAGACTGTGATGGCAGATACAATAGATTTGTTCAAAAAAAGTTTGGACATCTTTTTAGATGGGAAATGTATACAGGGATATACCAAATAAGTTTACATGGGAAGGATGTTGATCCAGGGATTAATCCGATTGCCAATTCTTGGAGTCAGGAAGGAATTCATTTTTCCCCTTAATGGGGTTTTTTGTTTACCTTCCTTTGGATCAATAAGTAAGTATAGATATAGGATAAAGTATCTGTTGTCTAAATTTAGCATAGGTTGAACTTGATGGACGGAAGTCTTTTTTCAACCTCATCTACTATGTAACTATGTAACTATGTAACTATGTAACTATGTAACTATGTAACTATGTAACTATATATGTAACTATGTAACAGCTGCTCTAAATTTATTCTGGCTGGCCGGATTGGGAATTTATTATAAAACGCTCTGATCTGGAGGTACCTAAACAATTCAGCATTTGGCAGTTCTTTTTCTGATTTGATGTGATCGAAAAAAAAAAAAAATTTTAAACTTGTATTTTATTATTTTTTAAAATATAAAAGTGGAGGGGAGGGATACAGAAAATAAAAAGGTGGGTGGGGAAGGGTAGGGGTATACATCCGCATTGGTCTCCACGCAGGGAGCACACAATCAGTTGTAAATATACATACACTTTATAATATAGGAGTACAACCAGTCTAGCTAGTAAATATCTCTGGTTTCGCAGTCTAGGCCAGATTCGGGTTTTGCCATATATAAGTCGCCCAGGGATCCCAGGTTGTCAGGAAACTATTAAATCTATCGTGAATCAAACTAGTAAGTCTCTCCATAGTCATAACCAGATTCACTTTTCGAATAACAGTTATGATTGGTGGGGGGATCATTCTTCTTCCAATGTTTTGCGATAATTGCTTTTGCGGCCGAGAGAATTTGCGTTATTAAATAATCTACTTTCCTTTCAAGGCCTTCTATAGGTTTTAGTAAAAGCACGGTTTCCATATCCCAGCTATGATCTAAACCTGAAACCCCTTTAATTAGTCTTCTAATTCTTCCCCAGAAGAGAATAATCTTAGGGCATGACCACCAGATATGTTTAAACGTGCCCAACTGTCCGCAGTTACGCCAGCACATTGGGGAGGTTAGTGGAAAAAAATGAGTGGAGGCGTGCAGGCGTATAGTACCACCTATGGAGAATTTTCAGGTTTGTTTCTCTGACTGCTGAGCATCTGGAGCCTCTGGTTATTCTCTCATAAATTTCCTCCCAGTCCTCGTTGTCTATAGGTTTGACTATATCTCTTTCCCATTCAGAAATATTTTTACTTGTTTGGTCGCTAAACTGGTGGATTAGGACCTGATAAAATTGAGCTATCGTCCCTTTCTGATATTCGCCTAGCTGGTACCAGCTCTCAAAAGTGGTGAAGGGTCTTGTCCAATTTTCCTTTGGTTGGATAGATGAAACGTAGTGTTTGAGTTGCATGTACTGAAATACTTGCGAATTCGAAACACCATATTCCTCCATAATCTCTGCAAAAGTCTTAATCCTGTTTCCCCTCCACATCTTTCCAATAGTGGATAGCACTTTTTCTTCCCATTTTTTAAATACGTTTGATTGGTGTGATGGGGGGAACTCTTGATTGAACCTAATCAGTGTTAGGGGTAAGGGGATAGATGAAATCTGCTTATATTTACAGTTTTTATCCCAAATGCTTAGAGAGTGTGTTAGGATTGGATGGGTTTTATAGTGTTCTGCTCGGTGTTCCTTCTTTATCCATAAAAGGGATGCCATATCTGTCTGCCAGGCTTCCAATTTCTCAATATCTACCCACGGTTTCGCACCTGGGTTGAAGACCAGTAGATTAATGCACTCAATCTAGCCGCCTCGTAATATTTGGCTAGATCCGGTTGCCCTAGGCCACCTTTGAACAGGGGAAGCACCATTCATTTTTTCTTTATTCTCGGCCTTCTGCCGTTCCAGATGAAATTAGCTATCTCACTCTCCAGGTCCCTGATTACACGAGCTGGGACTGTTACTGGGAGTACTTGGAATAAATACAATTTTCTTGGGAGAAGATTCATTTTAATTGATATAATCCTGCCTGACCAAGATATCTGATGTCCTGACCATTTTGTTAGATCTTTTTTCAGGGTTTTGATTAATTCTGGGTAGTATGCGTTATATATATCCTTGTATGTTTGTGTGATATTCACCCCTAAAAACTTTAGGTTGTCTGTTTTCCATTTTATAGGAAATTTCTTTTTCAGCTCATTTTCTTGTTCCTTAGTTATAAATAAGCTTATAGCTTCTGATTTAGTATGGTTAATTTTGAAATTTGAGAATTTACCGAATTCGTCTAAGGTGTCGAACAGACTACTTAGGGATGTTTCTGGTTTTGTCAGGGTGAGCAAGATATCGTCAGCGAAAAGAGATACTTTTTAGACCTTATCGCCTTTGGGAATGCCTTGTACCTCAGGATTTGATCTTATTCTGGAAGCTAGAACCTCTATACAGATAGCAAACAGCAGGGGTGACAACGGGCAACCCTGCCGTGTACCGTTGGATATCTTAAAGGGTGCTGATGTATAACCTGATGTGCGGACTGTAGCTGTTGGTTTAGAGTATAGTGCTGCAATACCGTTAATAAAATTTTCGTGAAGGCCCACCTCTCTTAGCACACGGAACATAAAAGGCCAGGCCACCCTGTCGAATGCTTTTTCAGCATCGAGTCCTTGTACCAGTGTGGGGCGTTGTTTTGTGTTACTGTTGTGTATAATATTAATTATCCTGCGGATATTATCTGAGGCTTGTCGTTCTGGGGTGAACCCTACTTGGTCTGGGTGTACCAGGATATTCAAGACCTTATTTGGGTTGAGGGCCAGAATTTTTGCGAACAGTTTTATATCCGTGTTAATCAAAGAGATGGGTCTGTAGCTGGAACATAGTGTAGGTTCTTTCCCTTCTTTGATGATTACTATAATTGAGGCTGTTTGTGATTCGGATGGTAAGACTTCGCCTCTTAAAATATTGTTGAACCATCTGATCAAATAGGGTTTCAATGTGTTACCAAACTTTTTGTAATAGAAATTCGAGAACCCACCCAGGCCCGGGGCTTTAGAGTTTTTAAGTGATTTAATGGCGGCCGACACTTCCTCTGCTGTTACAGGGGCTCCTAGGTGGTTTGCTTCTATCTCGTCTAGCTTGGATAGTTTAGTTGTTTTTATATAGTCATCTAACTTTGATGTCAGATCTATACTTGTATGGTCCTGTTTTGTCAGGTTATATAAATTGTTATAGTATGTCACAAACTCTTTATTAATCTCCGCAGGGTTATATGTTTACGTGTCCAGTCTTTATACTGTATATATCAAGACTGGACATCATATTACAGAGTTTGGCTGCCAAATACCTGTCTGGTTTGTTACCTTTTTCATAGAGTATTTGGTTTGTCCAGCACATTGCCTTCTCAGTGTCCTATATCAATATATTTTTTAAGCTCAATTCTGTCTTTATCAATTTTTGCTCTAACTTCCTCTGTAGGGTTTCTTTGGTAACTCTCCTCGTTCTCCCTGATGCTATCGTTTAAGCTGTTTATCTTTTTATTTTTGTCTCTTTTCCTATGTGCAGCAATGCTGATTATTTTACCTCTAAGAGTGGCTTTGTGAGCGGTCCATAGGAAGCCCTCCCCTACTTGGCCGTTATCATTTATTGAGAAATATTCTCGTATGGCTGCCCCATCGCTTTTTTGGGCTCGGGTATTCTGAGCAAGAGGTCGTTCATGCGCCAGCGTGTGCCGGGCGGTCTCTGGTGTAAATCCCTTAATACTAATAGCACCGGGGCATGATCCGACCATGTAATATTATCTATTTCTGATTTTACTATTCGATTGGCCAGTTCTCTTGATATAAAGATATAGTCTATACGTGTGTATTGCTTGTGGGGGGCCGAGTAGAATGATAGTCCGTTTGTTGTGGGATTCATCAGTCGCCATGTATCTATTAAGCAACATGTCGTTATACTGTTTTTGAGGGCTGTTGAATGTTTTAGTTTTGAGCGTCGTTCTTTACCTAAGCATCTCGCTTTGTCTTTATTGCTATCAATAATTGTGTTAAGGTCACCTCCAAAAATTAGGTGGGTTTTCCTGGGTTGACTAATTATTGCAAATGTCTTGTTGATAAATGTTGACTGGTCTTCATTGGGGGCGTATAGGCAAACTAAAGTCAATTCTGTTGTGCTAATTTTGCCAGTTATAATTAGCATTCGGCCTGCTTTATCTCTTTTTATCTTTTCTATTGCAAAAGGGACACTAGTTTTAATCAAAATAGCTACTCCTGCCTTTTTGTTTTTCGCTGGCGAGTGGTAGATTTGGTGATAATTTTTGTCTCTTAGTCTGTTAATGTCATCTCTTTTCAGGTGAGTCTCCTGTATCATATAAATGTCGCTTTGTTTGGCCTTGAAATCCCTAAACATAAGCCTCCTTTTCATAGGGGAGTTTAAACCCTTGACATTCTGGGTGATTATTTTTAGTGAGTTAGCCATCAAGTGTCGTATTTTGTCTTATATAAGATATCTTTGCTTCTAATCTTTTTAAGCTACATTTTTTCTGTGGTGACCTTCGTGCGAGATAGTGTGACTTTTCTTTTTTTCCATTCCTAAAAGACTGGTTGTGTTTGCCTGGATTCCATGCAAGATGTGGGGGGGAAACATTAAATAAGAAAATGTAAAAAAATGAACAACCTTGGGGGTCATTAACTTGGTATGGGGTCGGGCCCTCTGTACACTTGGGCCTTTGACTCTGCCCTAGGAATTTTTGGGGCATGCAGAGTCTAAGGGGAAAGAAACGTGTGTGGGGTGCAACGTGGTACTTGTGCTTTGGTGAACAGTGGACACCTACAAATAGCGGTTCAGCTTGGTTGCTTAGATGTATCTATGTTAACTTCGGTCCTCTCAGTCTGCGGAGAAAACTTACTGATGTTACAGCTTATACATATAGAGGGGAAAAGAGAATGGAACAGCCATATATACATTAACCAGATACATTATACAATAAAATTTGCTTCTCCTCAAAAAACTATGCGTGACCTAATGTTTGAGGCTCAGATTATTGCATTGTTTCCTTATTCCCCCCTTTTTTTCCTCGCTTTCCCGGGTCTTTTTTTCAAGTTATTAAAGACAATTGGTTCCGGTACTTATCTTTATGCTATGCTTTTTCTCTTCTTTCTGGTAGGGGCGTCACAAAGTTACATAGCTAAGGGATCACCTCAGGTTACATTAGCCTCCACTAAATCTTAACTTCTACAAAATAGCAAGGTTAGTACATGTTCTACTAAGTCCTTCTTTGAGTGGCCTGAGCTCTGGACCATGGGCCCCGTCTTGGTTGCTGCGGGGCTCTCTCCCTTATTTCAAGCTCCGGCGGCACCTCCAGACCCAAAGTAGCTAGAAATACCGGGCCTTCCTCTGGTTTTCTGAGAGTCGCCTGTTTCCCGTTGTGCGATGCCTGTAAGCGAAATGGGAAGCCCCAGCAATATCTAATGTCTTTGCTCCGTAGGAAACTCGTGATCTCTCTAAGCTCCCGTCTTTTGGCCAGTGTTGCGGGCACGATGTCCGTGAATATCTGTAGCTCTGAGTCTTCAAAAGGGATTTTGTCTTGGTTCCTGGTCTTGTTAATAATTTCTTCTTTGGTTGATAAGTAGTGAAGCCTTGTTATGATGTCTCTGGGGCCTCTATTTTCATACTCCTTTGGTCGGAAGATTCTGTGGGCCCTGTCTAGCTCCAATTTAGCGGTAGTAGCTTCTGGTATTATGCTTTGGAAAAGTCTGTGAAGGTAAGGGTTAATCTCTTCCGTAGAAACAGACTCTGAGACATTTCGAATCCTAACATTATTCCTGTTTGATCTATTTTCAGTTTCTTCTTATGCATCCTGGAGACGGGTTACCTGGTCCTTTAGTTGAGCTAATTCCATATCAACCTCAGTCTGCCTCTCGGTCGAGACCTCCGTCGCTTCTTCTAGGCCTGTGATGCGAACCTTGACTGCTGCGATTTCAGAGCGGAGACCTTTCATTGCACTCTGCAGTTCTTCGTGGAATGTCTGCTTGATCTCCTTGACCCAAGCTTTCACATCATTCCTGATGCCCGACCCCTGGTCTGAGTCTGAGCCCGATTCAGATTCTTCTCTGTCGTGCGATTGCGAGTGCTTTTCTTTGGTTGTTGGTTTAGGTGTGTTGCCCTTCTGTTTAAAAAACAGGGAGGCGTCTGGCTTTGGTGTCTTTCTCGGTGGGGCCATGTCTCAGATGCGTCTGGTCAGGGATCAAAGAATAAACTGTCTCAGACCTCTCCTTTTTTCCCCCTCTTTTATTGTAGCGCTTTGGCTTGCGGCCTCTTTGGTGTGTCCTGCTCGTCAGTCTTCTATTTTGTCAAGGCCACATTTGCACCCCTCACACATACAACCCACTGTTACATGGATTTCATTGAATGCCCTCAGGTGAGTGGGAGTTTGGGAAGCGTGGCGGTATCACTTCTCAGTCCGGTGGTGTTGGCTGCTCAGAGATTTATGGCAGCCATTTTGTGTTTAGTATTTTCTTGTGCAGGCTTATGGCTTGGTCTACTTTAAGGATCTTGTACAAGATTAGAGTTGTTCAGTTATGTGAGCCCATATACACTGAATAGCAGCTAGTAATAGTTGAGACTGTTTAATGCCAGCTGTGTATAATAGTGTTGCTGTACGAAGAGAGGGTGGGGGGCAGCAGGGGCACACCACACAGCTTTGTTTTTCAAGCCTGTCTGACTAGTTGTGTTGTGTGGGGGGGGGGGCTGCAGCCCGAGGCTCCAGCTAGGTTGTACTGCAGGGTTGGGGGACCAGCGCTTGGGTTCGGAGTGTATCTCTGCTTGTTTGTGCTGTATCAGAGTGTCAGTGGAGCTCTCCTCTCCTCTAACCTGCCGGCCCCCTTCTCCTCCCCTCGTTACCCCACCTCTGTTGAGTCTGCGGTTTGCCTCTTGTCCTGGTGCTACCGCGCTGCGGGTGATGAGCCCTCTCTGCCCCGCTGTGTGGCTGGATCTGCCCCTCTTCTGGGTCTCTGCCAGAGATTTCAGTGAGTTCAGTGCAGGTGGCGGGTTGCGGGTTAGTGCGCTCCTGGTCCGGCAGCCATCTTGGCTAATTTGTGCTGTGAGGCCCGCGGGGTTTACCTGTAGCTCCCGGGGACCTCTCCGCCACAGCCAGGCTCCGAATCTGCCTGCAGAGTCCGGGGCCAGTATACGGGAGTGTGTCCCGGTGTCAGGGGCTCCCCTGGGGTCTCTCTCAACGGCATGAGCGGTGTTTCCTGCTCTTTTTCGCCGGAGCTGAGCTAGCTTGCTGCCGCTCAGCTCTGTGTCTTGGCCACGCCCCCCTCGAAAATGTTTTAATCAGTTTTCTACCTTCCAGATCCTTCAGTCGTAAATATCCCGACTGAGTCCACAGTGAGCAGTTAGTGCTATTCATTCCTGGCGCGGAATCTGGGTTGCCTATCAGTGGGATCATCAAGGTATACTTAGTGGTGAGAGAACAGCTAAATTTGGAAGCCTCCCACACCACCAAGGAGTTGGAAACCGCCTGCAACGACATTCCTAATGTAATCCTGCATTTTTTGGGTAACCAAATTAAGTTGTGCAGCTCAACTGGTGCACAGCACTCTCTTTCCACTGCCACAAATCTCTGGAGACCCGGGTCTGTGTGCCACTGTACAATTTGACATAATTGGTCCGCCTTGTAATATGCCAACAAGCAAAGTACTGCTAACCCCCCTCTCGATGTAGATTCAGAATTGTGGTAGATATAGATAGAGCACAGCCAGGGAAATCCTGCTTCTGGTATGCAGAGAAGGGGAAAAATGGCCAAGCAACTCCAAACTAAATAAGTAATCAATTTATTGCAAGCTAGAGATACAATAAAAACGGACTACATGAACGCACCTACGCGTTTCCTGCAACAGCACTTTATCAAGGTGTACAAGGTAATGAAAATGCTGCTTCTTTATACTCACCGGAACTGTCCGTCGCACCATCAGGATGACGTCATCAGCGCGCGTCCGCAGACGTCGTCGCGCTGACGTCACGTACATCCCCATAGGCCGGGCAGGTCAGGTGGTATGTTGTTTTTTCTTTGAATAAACTTTATTCATACAGAACAATACAACACACAGTGGCATTGTTAAAAAAAAACACAGAAGTCTTGTTGCTTGAGAAGCAGCAACCCTGAAGGGATAATTGTTGAGCACTACACTCACTCTACTATCCCCTCTCGAGGTAGGCCTCCTCAAGATGTTTTTCTTAATTCGCAGACTTTTGTTATTCCAGATAAACTTCATTATTCTCGGCTGGAGAGAGAGGATGTCTTTTCTTAGCAGGGGAATTGGGAGGGCCTTGGAAGGAGATTCATCTTCACGCTGTGAATCCTCCCAATCCAAGAGATGCCATACTCCGCCCACCTCCTGAGATTCTCTCCCAGAGTCTTGAATACCTTGGGTAAATAGCCTTATATAAAGCCTTGTAGTCCTTTGTGATATACACCCCTAAATATTTGATCGCGGAGGTTTGCCATTTAAAATTGAAGTTGAGATCAATCCGTTTTTCTACCAGTTTGGGCAAATTTTTGTTGAGGGCTTCTGATTTGGCCTGGTTAATTTTGAACACTGCGATATTGGGGAGATTTAACCAAATTTCAAAGACATTGGGCAGAGAGGTAAGCGGTCTCGACAACGTTAAAATCACATCATCTGCGTACAGTGCCACTTTATGTGCCTGCTCCTTTAGCGAGATCCCTGTTACACCTGGGTTTATTCTAATATGCGTTGCCAGGGGTTCTACACAGAGGGCAAACAGCAACGGGGACAGAGGACAACCCTGCCTTGTTCCGCTACGAATGTGAAATTGTTCTGGTGGGAAGCCCTGGTGCCTCACCCTTGCCGTTGGGCCCTCGTATAGTGCCATGATGGCCTCCAGGAGACGTCCCTCAAAGCCAAATACTCCCAACATCTCTCTTAGATAGGGCCAGTCTATTCTATCGAAGGCTTTCTCCACATCCAGACTTACACTGGCGACACACTTTATTCGAGCTTGGCTAGTCCCACGAATTCGGGTATACCCGGGTGTATTGAGGTTTGTGACTGTTTTCTGCCCGAGTGCATTGAGGTATTTTCCAAGCAGGGATTGAAGCATTTTATTCCCGATGGCTGCAATACTGCACAGTATATATATATATACTGCATTACAATTCATGAATTTATGCCATCTGGTAGACACGCGAAGCATTGCAGCCTATTAAATCCTAATCATTATCATTTAACAGATCAGCCGCCCGTCAGCCAGGCATGAACCCAGGCTGGGAAGGCAAATGCAACGGGGCTTGTCAGAGGTGAGGAGCGGCGCATTCCAGGTATCTGCCAGGTACATACTGGGTATTTGCTCGAATAAAGTGTGTCGGTGCAGTAATACCATTGACGGAATATTTTGCTTCTGGGCCAGATCGATCACGTCTATTATACGTCTGGTATTGTCTGCTGCTTGCCTGCCCCCAATGAACCCTATCTGATCTGGATGGATCAACCTGAGAAGGACACTACCCACCCTGTTTGCTAGAAGTTTGGAAAAAATGTTGATGTCGGAATTGATCAGAGAAATGGGCCGGTACTCTTACAGTCTGCTGGTTCCTTTCCAGGTTTATGGATCAGGGAGATAGACGCCTGTAGCATTTGTGCTGGGAATGAGGCCCCCGCCAGAATCGAATTGAACAATTTCAAAAGGTGCAAAGCTAGGATTTTCAGATATTTTTTATAATACAGGTTTGAAAAGCCATCCGGGCCTGGCGCCTTTGCAGGTTTAAGTGACTTTATTACCTCCGATAACTCCTCAACTGAGAAGTCTTCCTACAATGCCTCCAGCTCCTCCCTGCTCAATGCCGGCAGATGTGACTCTTTTAGAAACCCCTCGTTTTCTGATTGTGGCTAACCTTGTCTCCATCATAGAGCTTCTCGTAGTAGGTTTGAATTCCTCCACAATTTGCCTAGGATAAGAGGTAAGGCTCCCCCCCCCCCCTGCGTTCGGATAGATTGAATATGGTAATTTGGCAACTTATTCCCAATCTTATTGGCAAGAAGGGTATCTGGCTTGTTTGCTTTTTCGTAAAACATTCGCTTGGACCAGTTTAATTCCTTTTCGGCCTGGGAGGAAAGCAACAAATTAAGCTGAGTTTTGGTGTCTAATAGCTCCTTCAGAGTATTATCCTGTTTAAGTGTCTTATGGAGAGCAGAGAGGGATACCAATTTCTCCTGCAACTCCTTGATCTTACACTTTCGTTCCCTTTTTCATCTAGCAGCCAAACTCATCAGAATTCCCCTGAGGAAGCCTTATGGGCCTCCCAAAGCGTGGAGTGTGACGACACACTACCCTCGTTCTCCCTAAAGTATTCTTTGAGCCTCTCCCCAACTTCCCGTTCAATGTCCGGGATCTTCAGCATGAGCTCGTTAAGCTTCCAGTTCGCTCCAGGCCTGTCTAGGGAATTTAGGGTGCACCGCAGCTCAATCGGTGCGTGGTCTGACCACAAAATGTCGTGTATCCCCGTATGGGATATAGAGGAGGTCAGGGGAGCATCATTACCTATAGGAAAAAATAAATAAAACCATAGTGCAAAACGTAATAGTAAAATACACTTAAATGGCAGAGCTCTCTCAAGAGCATAAGACGCTAGATGGTATACACTACAACCATAGACTAGCGACAGGGAGCAAAAATCAGGAGGAAAGTGCGTCCAGGACAGAGACACCGAGTCAAAAAATAAAATGCCAAACTTTTATCCGACAATGATAAAATTGGAGGCTTACGAGACAGAGCGTAACCCCCAGTGTTAGATCCAGAGGGAGAGACTGCTGTGAAGTTCCGGTGGCGTCTTCCATACGAGTTGAGAGAACCGGATGTGGCGTATCGGCTCCAGCAGTACAGGTCGGAGGTTGGAGATCGGTGGATGCGGCAGCAGTGTGCGGGGATTCCGAGAACGCGACTCGGCGAACATCTTTACCATACACAAATGCTGTTTAACATCTGATATCTCGTAAGCCTCCAATTTTATCATTGTCGGATAAAAGTTTGGCATTTTATTTTTTGACTCTGTGCTCCCTGTCGCTAGTCTATGGTTGTAGTGTATACCATCTAGCGTCTTATGCTCTTGAGAGAGCTCTGCCATTTAAGTGTACTTTACTATTACGTTTTGCACTATGGTTTTATTTATTTTTTCCTATAGGTAATGATGCTCCCCTGACCTCCTCTATATTGTGCTTTCTTGTGGACAATTGAAACAGTCCTTTCAGGGTTTGAGTTTTTTCCTATAGCACTCATTGCACTTTATTTTTGATTATATTATCACTATACTCACTGCATGTTTGTTTATAAGTGTCGAGCGCCATCTAGTGTCTTTTGTGTATAGATCCCCGTATGGGAGCCTACTGGGACCATTCTATTTGACACAAAAAAGTAATCTATCCTGCTGTATCTGTTGTGTGGGTGGGAAAATAAATTATATTCCTTGATCCCCTGGTGTTGCTCCCTCCAAATATCCAACAATTGGCAGTCTCGTATGCCCTGTGTGATGGTTAGTATGTCCTGTCTGTGGGAAAGTTTAGTCCCCGTGCATCTGTCTAAGTCTGGATTAAGAGTCCTGTTGAGGTCCCCTGCCACTATAATGTTCCCTTTTGCCGCTTCGTGCAGCTTCTGGAAAAAGAGGGAGAAAAACTCCGGTGCCTGCTCACATGGAGCATAGATTGAGGCTAGGGTGAGAGGCTAGCCCTGTAGGGTCCCTATCAGGATTACGTAACGCTCCTCTGTTAGGAATCTGATTTCTCAGTGCCGTCCACGCAACACACAGACTACCCTCAGGGAGACTCAGGGCGCGCAGCGCAACCTCCGCTTACCTGCCTCCACAGGGCGTCAGCTCCTCCGTCACAGCAGGGTCCCTCCCCTCGGCGGTTCTGCCGCTCCTCCTCCTTAGTGACAGACGCGGGTCTTCCATCGCGTGCGCACATGTGTGTCCTCCAACGCTGGTCACGTGCACACGCAGCTTACAGAGCGTACGCCCAGCATCCACTCTTCTACTTCCACTCCTGCTGTGAGGCTCCGCCCCCGAACACAGCACGGGTGTAATCAGAGTACTACCAGTGCCCACCTGGGTTGTATCAGCCACACCAATCCAGAGAGGCTCCCTGCCGTCCTACTGACACGCCCTAATCCCTGATTGGTCAGCCCAGCCTTATCTAGCATCTCTGAGCCCTCACTCATCGCTCGACATAGTCTCTGTATGAAGTGTTTGGTGTACTCTCGGTTACTACAGGTTGACACGGCTCGTACGACTACCCCCTTTGGCTCTCGACTTCAGCTCTCCTTGGACTACGTATACTCTGGCATCCCACGATCACGGCTTTGACTTCAACCTTCCTCATCTCTTCGCTCCCTGACAACGGCAAGGCAATCACTATTCTACTCCTATACCCGGTACCGGCAATATTGTCTACATTACTTACATCTGGCCTGGCAACGCTTAATACCACACTCCGGACACGCTACGTTTGCTGCGGGTGCGTGTATTCCTACCTCCCCCTTCAGCCGAGGCCATATGTACTGACCTGAAGTCCTTGTCTAGGAACTTGGGGAAACTGTCTGTTGAGAAATGAGTCTCCTGTAAGAAGATAATGTCTGCGTTGTTTCGTTTATAGTCTCTAAAAGCAAACGTACGTTTTGCCGGGCCGTTAAACCCTTTTACGTTATGCGATAAGCATCTAACTTCTCTACTTAAAACATACAGAACACCTACAAGCTCAAATTGAACCCCCAAAATACCCACAACATATATATAAGCATATAAGTTTCACAGAGGAGTGCTACTGAGCATGGCAATTTAGATTTAAAACCAGAGACATAACATAAAACACAGACAAAGCTCAGTGCACATCCAGAAAAACTTATATACGGTATAGTGCCTAAATATACATGTATAAATAACTAATAAATAAAATGGTCTTTTAGTTTAACATTTTGGCCAAATTCTTCCTGGCAATGCACAGGTTATTAAGAATTTATATTAGTGTAGGGACCCTTGAACGTGGTCTGCCGTGAAGTTTGGCTCAAGGGCTTACAACAATTTGGCCAAAATGTTAAACTAAAAGACCATTTTATTTATTAGTTATTTATACATGTATATTTAGGCACTGTACCGTATATAAGTTTTTCTGGATGTGCACTGAGCTTTGTCTGTGTTTTATGTTATGTCTCTGGTTTTAAACTTCTCTACTTATCCTGAGTCGATGCAGACACAATTCTGGCGTTGCGAGCTGAGGTTGAAGATGCTTTCTGTTGCTGTGAGACCACTTATTCGCCTCCTTCTATTCAGCCGCTTTCGCCTGCCAAGAGAGGGGGGGAGGTACAAGACAAAGGAAGGAAGACCGGGGGGGAACAACACGACATTAAAACATGAAACACAGAAACTTTGTCATCGGCTTCAGGGCCCACCCGCCCCAATGCCAAGTCCACCGCCTTTGGGTTTAGGCCTATAGAGGTGGCCCCTCTCCTCGCCCCCTCCTTCCACCACCCCTCTCCCCCTCCCCCAAAGGACTTTGCTGGTGTCCTGAGGAACAAACCTCCCCAGTCCCAGCTGCAGGCCCATGCAGACTCCGGAACAGGTACCCCCACCCTGCTTCCGGCCCGCTCTGAAACCATCAAACCAATGAAACCTCCTTATTTAACTAACTTCCCTATCTAAGTTGCCTTCTACACCTCCTGCACCCCTCTACTCTTCACCTGTCTACCCTTCTCCCCTTCCTCTCAGCGTTGCACCCTGTGCCCTCCCCTCTCTTACCTCCTTTTCTTCCACTGCGCCTTAACTATATACAAGACCTTGCTACTCTAACTAACTCCGTGGCTCGACCTGTTGGATCCTACTGGATATCTGCCTGTATTTTCTGCTACGGTGTTCCCCCCCTTTGTATCCCCGGACTGCCACTCTTTAATTTGCCTCTGCGCCCCCTCGCCCTATGCTCCTCCCATTGAATCCCTTCCCTCTCTTCACCCCCTGCTCCCTGCCGCTCAGACTCTTAATTGCCTCTTCCTATGCCCTCTGCTCTCCCTCTTCTCTGCTTCCCCCCACATCACCTCTCCCACTCTTCCTTGCCTCCGGCCCCCTTTGTTCCCCTCCCCTCCCTCCCCCTCCTCCCCTCCCCCTCCTCCCCCTCCCCCTCCTCCCCTCCCCCTCCTCCCCCTCCCCCCTCCTCACCCTCCCCCCTCCTCACCCTCCCCTTCTCGCCCTCCCGTCACTCATTTTACCCCCGGTTCCATTCCCCGCTCTCTGCATAGACCCTCTTTCCGAGCTGCTGGAGCCTGTCCTTCTCTTGGCCCCTGTAGCGGAGATTGCACCTCTGTCGCTAGTCGCCCAACTATAGCATGTATCCGGTTTGCCGCCTCCAGGGCTGCCACCTCCAAGATGGTGTCCATTCGCCCCTCCCCAAGCTATCACGTGTATCCGGCTTCCGCCATCTTGGTGTTTTCTCCGCGACAGGAAGGAGGTGAGCGTGCATCTTCTTCCCGCCATCTCTTCTCTTCCTGGTCCTGCGTGTCACGCTGGGCCGGGGGGGACTCCACTGCTTCCGCCATCTTCTCCCATCTTCCAGTTACACGCCAACAGGTTAGTTTTTGTATTTTACAGGTACAACCACGGTAGTATGATGACTCGCCAGGTTCTGTCGATAGGGATTTCTTCAACTTGTTGTTTCCGCTTCCACCCCGCTTCCTTCGTCGCTTCCCCTCTGGCGGTAACTCCTTTAAGGCCCAACTTGGTCAGGAAGGCTGGACCATCGCCGGGTCCCTCATCATGGTGGCCCTCCCGTTCCATACGACCATCAGGCCGAATGGGAAGGTCCACCTATATCGGTTTCCTGGTCCCTCAATGCTTTAGTTATGGGTAGTAGGTTCCGTTTCCTGGTTAGCGTAGCCGGGGACAGATCCTGGAAGATTAGTATCTTCGCTCCCTCGAACTCCACCACAGGCAGGGCCCTAGTCCTCCACAGTACCGCCTCCCTAATAGTATAGAAGTGCAGCCGCACTATAATTTCCCTGGGTTGCTCAGCCTGCATTGGTCTAGAGCGAAGCACTCTATGGCATCTGTCCATGGCCAATGCCTCCTTAGGGCTGTCCAGTAGCATGGATTCGAGCCACCGCTAAGTAAACTCCTCGCAATCCCCTACCTCCTCCGGGACCCCTCTGATCCTGATATTATTTCTTCCCACTCTGTTTTCAGCGTCTTCCTGACGCTCTTTCAGTTCATCAATTTGCTTCTTCAACTCCACTGACCGCTTCTCAGTTTTATTTACCACCTTAACCGTCTGGTCCATTTTATTTTCTAGCTCCCCTGTTCGTTCCCCCAGGCTGTCCACATCCTTACTCACCTCCTTTATTTCGGCTTGCAGGAGTGCTTTCAAGTCTTTGTATAATCTTGCAAAGTCGCAGCGCCGGACAGGCAGCAAGGCTTGATCCCCAAGTCCCTCATCATCTTCCTCCTGCTCTGTGTCAGAGCCAGGATTTGAGCTGGGCGCCATTTCCTCTGCCGCTCCGCCTGCTCCAGCTCAACCGAAGTATCACCTCACATCGGGTAATTTCATTTTTTTCTGTCCGGTCGGCTTCCCCAGGGCCATCGCAGCTGTTTTATACAGCCTCTGCTGATGATTCGGATTGAATTCTGGTACTTTTGAAGGTTTTATTTATATAATTATATAGAGCGGGGCATGGAGTTAGCTGATCAGACAACCATGCTCCTTGCCGTCGCGCATGCGCCTCGGTATTGCCCTTTTAACTACCCTCCTGGATGAAGAACATGCCCTACTGTCCCCCCCCCCCCCCCTCTCCTCTAGTAGCTACTGTATATTAAGGCAGGACAGGTACTGAACTCTGACTAGTTTCTTGGTTGTTAGGTAGAATTAGTCACGGTGATTTTGGATGGGAGGGGGGACAGTGGGGGTGTTGCTATGCAAGTGAGTGCTGAGATCGGATTGGCGGCACAAGGCAGGATTAGGTTTAGGTGGGATATTTTAAGTATTGTGGTGGTAGAAATGTACCTGACCTCTTCCCCTGTTAAATGATTATTAATAGGTGGGTGTTACGTAGGGCTTAGTGATAATATAAAGTAATATAACACAGAGGGAGAATGTAATCCCTTTGGATACAATGGAGCACTCCTTCACATATGCGATAGGTGAAAATAAAACCAACAAATTGATTGCAGTGAATGATTTCAAGTGTGAAATTAAAGCTCTCGTGTCAAAAGAATACCTTATTTACGTAAGAAAAGTGGGACCTAGCTGAATAGCAGGTTCAGTGTAAATTTATAGCAGCAGTTATTATTATTATTATTATTATTATTAACATTGCTGTGAAAGATAATCCCAAGAATAATTATTAAGCTTCCACAACAGTTTCTACTGTAAAATTTTGGATAATCAATGTGATAAACTAAACTGGTCCCAAATTGAGTTTCTATATCATTCTCTCTCTTCTGCAGTGCATTGTCACAATGTGCTCACCACAAACCAGGCGTGACCACGGTACAGATGGATATAAACACCACCCACAGCCGCGTGGGTACGTCTGGAGTGTTGGTTGGTCAAGGTAGCCGGGTCTGGGTTGGAGAGGTACGGATAGTCGATATACTTGCCGGGGTCTGGGTTGGAGAGGTACAGATCGTTGCAGGTACTATTAGTTGGGATCCGGGTTGGAGAGAGGAGAATAGTTGTTGAACGGATGCCGAGGTCAGGGTTGGAGAGGTGCAGATTGTCGTAGATAGCCGGGGTCAGGAGTACAAAAGAGTGGAGTCCAAAACCAGTCGGGTCAATAACAGAGAGCTGCGAACAAGAGGACAAGACAAGACTGCAAGGCTGGGAAGCAAAGAACACAATGGAACATTGAACTATGCTCAGCCAATGTGCCCGTGGCACAGCTGAGCATATCTAGGAGAGAGCATTCCATGAGAAGGTGATGTGGAGGTGTGTCAGCAGTGGTGACCACCATTGGCCACTCTGCTGCGCAGGACAGGTGTGGGGAGGTGCCCCGGTGAATTACTGGCGGCTCGTTTCGTGTGCACACTGGTTGCGCGCTGCGCGTGTTTTTTGCGCCCCGCTGATGGTGTGGCGTGGGTGGAGTCCAGAGGCGGGCCGGAGAGGGAAGCATAAAGCTTTGGGTGGGGCACGTGCTCCCCTCATTGAGGACAGTTCCTGCAGCGGCGAGAGCACGAGCGGCAGGTGAAGCGAGATGAGCGGGACCC
This sequence comes from Ascaphus truei, assembly GCF_040206685.1. NCBI lineage: Eukaryota > Metazoa > Chordata > Amphibia > Anura > Ascaphidae > Ascaphus > Ascaphus truei. The sequence goes on from NC_134483.1 coordinate 245,368,195, forward strand.
CCGGTAGTGGAGGAAGGTGTTAGGATGTGCTCACCACAAACGAGACGGGACCACGGTGCTGAGGTGGGAAGGTAGGAACACCACCCACAGCCACGAGGGCACGTCTTGAAAGTAGATTGGTCGGGGATTCCGGATCGGGGCAGGAGAGGTACGGTTGGTAGAGAGTGCCGTTTGCCAAATCCAGGGTTAGAGAGAGGGACGTTGTCGTTTACCGTAAGCCAGGATCGGGATGCCAGAGATGCGGAGAGTCGAGTAGCCGTGTGCCGAGTTCGGGATGCCAGAGGTACAGGAAGACGTAGCGGAAGCCAGTTTGGTACACGAGGAGGTCTGTAAAAATAGAACTAGGGAGGCAGAGAATGGTAAAGACAACTGGAACTATGCTCAGCCAAAGAACCAGTGATTTTGGCAGGTATATAAAGGAGTGAGGGTCCAATAGGATTGCAGCCATAAAGGGGTGTGTAGAAGGAGCCAGCTGCAGCAGGGATAGGTCCCTTATGAGTCCCAGGAGATGAGGCATAAAGGGCAGCAATCTAGCTGCATTCAATAGCAGCAACAGTTTTGTTCACTGTACCTTTAAGAGGCGGTTGCGCCTCCGTGTGGCCGCGCCTCCGTGTAGCAGCGCCTGCGGCTGCGTGCGCGGCCCCACGCCCTGATCCGAGGGCAGCAGAGAAAGAAGAACGTGCGCGCGCGCACTGTGCAGGAACTCGCGCGCCTCTCTCCGGCGTCCCTGCGAGCCACGAGGATGTCAGGTGAGGCAGCAGGTAAGTGGGAGACACGCCGTTCACCCTTCAGGGGCGACCTCCGGGCGACCATGATAAGGCTTGGAAGGGTTTTTGCGATGAAAAGCCCGTAGAAGCTGAGGTGCGTGAAGATCCCGGTGAGGAATCCATGAACGTTCCTCTGGACCGAACCCCCTCCAGTGAACCAGGTATTGTACTCCTCCTCTGGAAATTCTTGAATCCAGGACAAACTGGACCTCGTACTCCTGTTGACCCAAAATCATAATCGGAGGTGGAGAAGAAGTTTTCTTGGAAAAGCGAGGGCTGCGAAACACTGGTTTGAGTAAAGATACATGAAAAACTGGTGGAATCTTCATAGAAGGTGGAAGGCGTAGTTCGTAAGCCACAGGGTTAATCCTCCTAACCACGGGAAAGGGACCGAGGAACTTGGGAGCAAGCTTCATGGTAGGAACCTTCAACCGGATATTCCTAGATGAAAGCCACACCGTGTCCCCTGGAACGAACTCCGGCACTTGTCGTCGAAGGCGATCTGCTTGGAGTTTCTGTCTCCCTGTAGCTACCTTCAAGTTCTCCTGTATCTTAGACCACAAAACCTTCAGGTGAGAGACGTGTTTGTCCACTGCTGGCACCCCTGATGGTAGTGAAGAGAAGGGTAACCGGGAAGGATGGAATCCATAATTTATAAAAAACGGAGATTCTTGGGTAGAGTCGTTGCGGAGAGAGTTCAAGGCAAACTCGGCCCAAGGAAGTAGATCCACCCAGTCCTCCTGTGTATCCGTGATGAAACATCGGAGATATTGTTCTAAGCTTTGATTGACTCTCTCCGTTTGCCCATTGGTCTGTGGATGGTATCCTGAGGAGAACTGAAGAGCGATCCCCAACCTTTTGGAAAAGGCACGCCAAAATCTTGACACGAATTGCGAGCCCCGGTCAGAGACAATGGTAGAAGGAACTCCGTGAAGGCGAAAAATCTCCTGAATAAACACATCTGCCAGCCTGGGGGAATTTGGAAGACCCCTCAAAGGAACAAGGTGCGTCTGTTTGGAAAAACGATCGATGACCACTAAAATAGTATTCTTGCCTTTGGACTCTGGAAGTTCCACAATGAAATCCATAGAGATATGACTCCAGGGACGATCTGGAATGGGTAATGGAAGGAGTAGCCCAGCGGGTCTGACACGAGGTACCTTGTTACGAGCGCAAATGCTACATGCTTTGACAAACTCCTCTACGTCTTTAGCCCTCTCTGGCCACCAGAAGGTACGTTGAACCAGATCGTTGGTCTTCCGTATCCCTGGGTGTCCTGCCGATTTAGACGAATGACACCACTCGAGGACCTTCTTGCGGTGTTGAGGTGCCGTGTAGAGTCTTCCCTCCGGAACCTTGAGTCCCCTCGGAGTCTGTGACTGTTCCGACTGAATTTTGCTCATGACCTCAAAGGAGTTGGCAGACAGGATACAACTAGAGGGGATAATAGACTCAAGCTGTTCCTCGGACCTGTCATCCGCAAGAAATTGTCGAGATAGAGCGTCCGCCTTTAGGTTCTTGGAGCCAGGAATAAAAGAAATAAGAAAATTAAATTGTGAAAAAAACAAAGCCCAGTGGGCTTGTCGAGCATTCAACCGACGTGCCCCCTCCAGGTAAAGGAGGTTCTTATGGTCCGTAAGGATGGTAATGGGTGTCTCAGTACCCTCTAAGAAATGTCCACACTCTTCCAACGCCAATTTGATCGCCAAAAGCTCCCTATTTCCGACATCATAATTCTGTTCGGCGGAAGAGAATTTCTTAGAAAAAAAAGCACAGAGATGCAGTCTGGCTAACGGAGAAGTTCTCTGGGACAGAACAGCCCCAGCCCCAATGTCCGAAGCATCTACCTCCAAGGTAAACGGGAGTCAAGGATCTGGGTGGGTGAGGATGGGAGCAGACACAAAAGCCTTCTTGAGACTCTCAAACGCTTCTTTAGCGGTCACTGACCATGATGACGGATCTGCCCCTTTCTTAGTGAGGGCGGTTATGGAGGATACGGTATCAGAAAAATTGCGGATGAACCGTCGATAATAATTCGCAAAACCTAAAAAGCGTTGCACGGCTTTGAGAGTAGTCGGAAGAGGCCACTCCAAGATAGCTTTAAGTTTCTCCGGATCCATTTTGAAACCGGAATCCGAGATAACGTAACCCAATAACGCCACGGATTTAAGGTGGAACTGACACTTCTCCAATTTCGCAAAAAGATGGTTCTCCCACAAACGTAATAGTACTTGTTGAACGTGTTTAATATGATCTTGAGCGGTCTTAGAAAAGATGAGGATGTCATCTAAATAAACAATAAGAAAAGTGTTGAGAATGTCCCGAAAGATCTCGTTGACAAAATCCTGGAAAATTGCTAGTGCATTGCACAACCCGAAAGGCATAACAAGATACTCGTAGTGGCTGTCATGGGTGTTGAAAGCAGTCTTCCACTCGTCCCCCTCTCGTATCCTTATTAAATTGTAGGCACCTCTCAGATCCAATTTAGAAAAGATGGTTGCTCCCTGGAGGCGGTCGAATAATTCTGGAATCAAAGGCAGGGGGTAGCGATTTTTGCGGGTGATATTATTCAAACCCCGATAGTCTATGCATGGACGAAGAGATCCGTCCTTCTTCTTGACAAAGAAGAAACCTGCTCCGACCGGGGAGGAAGACTTTCTGATGAAACCCCTCTCCAAGTTCTCGGCAATGTAGGTGTTCATAGCCTTTGTCTCTGGGAGAGAGAGAGGATAAGATCTTCCCCTTGGAAGAGGTGTGCCAGGAAGTAAGTCAATGGGACAATCAAACGGACGGTGCGGCGGTAGTACCTCAGAACGTGCTTTGTCAAATACGTCACGGAAATCCCAGTACACAGAAGGTAAGGAGTTGATCTTCTCGGATATGGTAGACACTCCTCCAATCCTCTGGAAAACCCTGGTACATGTCTTGGCACAAGAAGGAGCCCACTGAACCGGTTCCCGATCCGTCCAGTCGATGCGAGGATTATGAAGTTGAAGCCAGGGAAGACCCAAAATCAACTCAGCAGAGGGCGTGTGGATGACATCGAGAGTAATGATCTCTGTATGGACGTCTACGAACTGCAGTAGGAGAGGTACCGTCTGAAGCGTGATAAATGCTGGCTTTAGAGGTCGACCATCGATGGCCTCCAGACCTACAGGCGTCTCCTTGTTGACAAAAGGGATATTGTTCTGTCTAGCAAAAGTTTCATCAATGAAATTACCTGCAGAACCGGAATCAATGAACGCCCGTGCCCGGGTGTGGAACCCCTCTCCAGACAGTATTATAGATAAGACTATCCTGGTGGGAAGGATGTTTTGGATGATGGAAGAAGGGGTCAGTATTCCCAATGAAACTCTCCCGGATCTCAGTGGGAGCTGGCGTTTCCCGGTCTATGGGGACATTGGGACACGGCGTGAGTGGAATTGCCACAGTACATGCAAAGACCGGCCGTGCGCCTACGTAACTTCTCAGCCGGAGATAGTCTGTTGCCCCCCAACAGCATGGGTTCAGGAATGTCCCCGGAAGAAGGTGACGGAGCCACGAAGGAGGGTGCAAGAGTTCTTGGAACCCGTAAACGATAATGAGAACGTTCGTATTTACGTTCCAGCAGGCGTTGATCCAGCCGAATAGCCAGAGCGATTAAGTCCTCTAGGTTAGTAGGACGATCTCGTGCGACGAGCTCGTCCTTTAGGGTCTCCGATAATCCTTGCCAGAACGCGGAAGATAGGGCGTCATCGTTCCAACCCGTCTCAGCAGCAAGAGTGCGAAACTCCACCGCATATACAGCAACCGAACGGTCTCCCTGGTTAATGTGGTGAAGAGCAGAAGCTGCCGTTAACTTCCGTGCTGGTGTATCAAAAACTCTTCGGAATTCCTCAACGAAGAGATCGATGTCCTGTGTGAGCACCCCTTGTTGCTCCCAGATGGGAGAGGCCCATGCCAGTGCCTGGTCGGTGAGAAGGGAGTAGATGTAGCCAACCCTGGAGACAGAAGACACAAAGCAAGAGGGAGAGAGACGAAATTGTACAAGACATTGGTTAATGAATCCCCGACATCCTTGAGGATCCCCCGCATAATGTCTTGGTGGCGGAATACGTGGTTCCGGAGTGAACGGAGATAACGAAAAAGGATTAGGCTGTGCAGGGGGTGCCACGAGTGGAGATTGCTGAGTGAGGGTTCGGACCTGAAGAGTAAGAGAGTGGAGGCTTTGCTGTATGGTATCCATCCGTCTATCGGATTGCTCCAAATAAGTCTCTAATCTGGTAAACAGAGCAGAATGGGCATTTAAAGTCCGCTCCACCTCAGCTTGGTCCATGTTTGTTGGGCTGAGCATAATGTTAGGATGTGCTCACCACAAACGAGACGGGACCACGGTGCTGAGGTGGGAAGGTAGGAACACCACCCACAGCCACGAGGGCACGTCTTGAAAGTAGATTGGTCGGGGATTCCGGATCGGGGCAGGAGAGGTACGGTTGGTAGAGAGTGCCGTTTGCCAAATCCAGGGTTAGAGAGAGGGACGTTGTCGTTTACCGTAAGCCAGGATCGGGATGCCAGGGATGCGGAGAGTCGAGTAGCCGTGTGCCGAGTTCGGGATGCCAGAGGTACAGGAAGACGTAGCGGAAGCCGGTTTGGTACACGAGGAGGTCTGTAAAAATAGAACTAGGGAGGCAGAGAATGGTAAAGACAACTGGAACTATGCTCAGCCAAAGAACCAGTGATTTTGGCAGGTATATAAAGGAGTGAGGGTCCAATAGGATTGCAGCCATAAAGGGGTGTGTAGAAGGAGCCAGCTGCAGCAGGGATAGGTCCCTTATGAGTCCCAGGAGATGAGGCATAAAGGGCAGCAATCTGGCTGCATTCAATAGCAGCAACAGTTTTGTTCACTGTACCTTTAAGAGGCAGTTGTGCCTCCGTGTGGCCGCGCCTCCGTGTAGCAGCGCCTGCGGCTGCGTGCGCGGCCCCACGCCCTGATCCGAGGGCAGAAGAGAAAGAAGAACGTGCGCGCGCACTGTGCAGGAACTCGCGCGCCTCTCTCCGGCGTCCCTGCGAGCCACGAGGATGTCAGGCGAGGCAGCAGGTAAGTGGGAGACACGCCGTGAATGGCGTGTCTCCATAATCCTTACAGAAGGTAAGCAATCCTTACATGCACCTTGTGTGCCATACATTGCACAGTGGCAGCAGGACAAACATACAACAGCAGCAGTCACTGGCTGCCATTGCATAATAATATAGCTCTATATATAACAAATGTGAAATAATTATATCAACTATGTCTAAAAGTAGAAATACCAATTATAGTCTTTTGAATAAATATTTGAGTACTTTCGTATTAGGTGATACCTTTTTTATTTGAACTAACAATAGATATTATAAGACAAACTTTCGAGAGTCTCTTCTTTTCCTCAGGTCAGCAATACTGATTTACAAAAATCCCATGAGTTTAACACACAAATAAAAAAAGAATAAATATTTAGAAAGTAGACATAGAGGTGGGGGAAGAAGACAAGGTGGATGTAGTTTTGGTTGAGGTTGTTGTGGTGGTTGCAGTGGTGGTGATGAATCTGATCAAGTTAAATAAGTTAAAAGTTGTGCTCTGGATAGTACTCAAAGTCATCAAAACAGTCACAGCAAGCATAAGCGGAAGGACAATAATGACAATGTCAAGGATTCATCACAAAAATCTCACTGCAGAATGCCCACATCCCTGGGCCAATCCCGCCGTCTAATAGACAATGAACTTCCTGTTAAGAAGAGCTATAAAAAGGGAACTGAAAGAGGAAGTTCAAGCCGGCTGCCTATGTCCCTAGCTAGTACTTCTGAAACTAAAATGGATAATGTGTGGAAGAATAATATTGAGAACGATAATAAAACTGTCAGATGTACTCAAAAAAACAAGGCCCACCACTGACACCAGTGCCAACTTCTGCGACCAGTGCCAACAACATGCCAGCCACTATTAAGTCATTTTCAAAAGGCCTTCTTGTCACAGTCCAAGAAAGCAATTAGTGCCAAACAAACTCTGATATTGATGTTACTAGACTGAAGAGATGTTAAAACAGTCAAATGTGGAAGCGGGAGAGTCATCACAAATTAAATCACATGGACTTGATGACTTTGAGGAGCACAGGGTGTAAAATTGATTATTCATCCATTCAAATATCACTTGTTATGAATGAGGTGGATTCTGGTGATGAGGAGAAGGATGTTGCTGATACTGTTAAAGACTGTGCTTTAAGTGGCACTGGTGGTGTGTCGTGGGCAATCGTGATGAATATAATAATGTTTCACGAGTGGGAAAATACACATTCAATGACAAGTAAAGGGATCAATACAAACAGTAATAATACTAATAACAACAACCCTGTATATTCATTGTCACAGTAGCAGTAGCTGGCATCACATAATAAAGGTGAAGTCCAGCTAGCTACCCCTAAAACCATGTAAACTGGCTGTCTCAGTAATGTTTAATTCAGCCAAATCTATTTAATATCTGGGGGAGAATAGGGAATGGATAAATGTAACCAATGTATATAAGAATGTATTTCAAAGCACTTTATTCCCTGTAAATGCAATCCCCCAGTCTAATGCGCAGCCATAGAAAGTAAAGTGATTTCTAATCTATGGGTAAGAACTGCAATGTATTTGTGAGGGTTAGCCCTGTAAATACAAAGTGTGTTTTATGGCTGTGATTTATCCTTTCTATGGAAGCAGACTTAGTAACCCACTCAGCTGAGCTGTTCATGGAAATGATATGATCAGGACAAAGGTGGGGGATGTCTGGGGTGCCAGGACTTATGGTGAGTGGTGAAAGGCTTTTGTCTCCTATCCAGCGGGAGGTAGAGGACTGGTTAATAGAATCAGTTGTCAGGTCTGAACCCTGCAGACACTGTATCTCTTGGGCCGTTTCAAATTCCCCGCTCTCTGATTTCTGAGTCCCTCAGCCTGCTCCCCTCCTCTCATTGGCTGTTAGCTTGCCGGTTGGTGCTGTGATTGGTTGGCTGCCCTGCTCAATGTTAACGATAAACCACTGGGGCTATGTAAGTAGCCATCACTCACAGCGTAACTAGTTCAGTCCCAATCGGAGCTGTGTGTTAGGGGGTTTCTGTGCGTGATCCGCCGTGCTTGACGGAGCTACACCTGGTGGCAGATTCAAAGTTGCTATGGAGAAAATAGCACTTTGGAGTCCTGGAGAAGAAGCGGACATGGTAAACACACTGAAGCAGGCGCCCTGCACCTAGTGAGGCTAAAGCCTTTCCTCCACATCCCCAGTTGGTGTAATTTCTGTGTATTTTGTGTAGTTGCTGGTTCTGCCAGAATAAACCCCGTTTATTCAATTACTTTGTCCTGTGCTTGGTGATCATGATCCCTGAAGGTTTTGGTGTTAAATGTACTGGTATCGCGTGACATTCATTATTTAATAAACAGAAGCCATCATCAACAACATCATGTACATTTATGTTTCCTTCCTCCTCATCAGCATCAAAAACAACACGCTCTGTTACACAGACATTATCATCATCATCAACATCACTACGACAATTGACCAATCGTGCTTCAGGTTGTTGTGAGAATGAGGATGATGTCGATTCCCCCAGGGCCAACACCACCACAACATAACGACCACGATTACATTCACAGGTTTGTCCACAAACACGAGTTCCGTCTACGGTCTCCTATACTTATGCAAATACAACAACAAGAACTATTTTAAGCTCTCAAAGGATCTGGGGAGAGCTAAAAGTTGCTTATGTGGAATAGAATAAAGAACAGATGGGATACCAGCACACCTAACAAATTTAGAAAACAGTGAACGGTGCAATAAGGCAATAAAACAAATATGTACAAAAACAACTGAATAAAATGTGGTCCAGATGGGCCAGTGATTCAGAAAAGATCCCCTAATAACATGCACTCAATGGAAAATTAATATACGCTAATTGGTAAGTATATATAGAAAAGTGATGCTAGAGAATTAACCCTAAGAACAAACCTAATTGTAATATGTAATTATTTAAAAAAAAAATTTTTTTATTGTATCAAAAATATAAAATACAGGGGTTTAAAACATGTCCCAAGTGCAACAGCAATGCTGCTCAGTATGGCTGGCGGTATGTAGGGGACTAAGTAATAGCCGCCACTATAATGTCTATATAGTGATAGACCAGGCCTGCACAACTTGTAAAGTGAGAAGGGCCGAACTGCTCAAGGAAAACAGATTTGGGCCGCACGGGTAAAATCATCATCATCATCATCATCATCCTCATCATAATATCTCCCCCAGCACCCCTCATCATCCTCATATCCCCTCCTGCATCTCACATCACCCTCCCCCCAGCATCATACATCACCCTCAGCCCTTGCATCTCACATGACCCCCCCCCCTGAATCTCACATCGCCCTCCCTCCAGCACCCTTCATCATCTCCCCCAGCACATTTCAGCAGTTCCCCCAGCACCCTTCATAATCTCCCCCAGCACCTTTGAGCATTCACCCCCCCCAACACCCTTGATACTCTCTCCCAGCACCTTTCAGCAGTTCCCCCCAGCACCCTTCATACTCTCTCCCAGCACCTTTCAGCAGTTCCCCCCAGCACCCTTCCTACTCTCTCCCAGCACCTTTTAGCAGTTCCCCCCAGCACCCTTCATACTCTCTTCCCTCCCCCTACCTGATCGAGACGGTGGCAGCGGAAGCGGGCCTCAGCCAGAAGGTTTTAGCCGCGTGGCTACCAGTACCAGGGCAAGGTGAAGCGCGCTCTAGCAGCCGACCCCGGAAGCTCCGGGTCACACTAATAGAGCGGGCTTGGGGGGGGTGGGGGAGGTGGGGGTAAGTGCATCCGCACGTCAACTGCTGGAGCAAGCTCGTGGGGGAGGAGAGTGAGAGGAGAGAGAGCGCATCAGTTCGTCACCCTACCAAGGAAGGGAGGTGGAAGGGGCCGTCGTGGGCCGCACAGGAAGTCCCAGCGGGCCACATGCGGCCCGCTGGGCGTATGTTGTGCAGGCCTGTGATAGGCAGTTGATAAGGGCAGGTAGAGCTCTACAAAAAGGCTTACAATTAAGCTAAATGAACATTATCTGTAATAGTTATGAAAAGGGGTAAGACGGGACCCATCTTGTCATCTCTTCTTTAAGAGCTCACATAACACACCACCACCACACAAAGTGGCAGACAACCTTACATAACCAGCATAAGAGAGAGGGGTTGCAGCAATCAGACAACACCGTGTAATGTCATAGGTGGAGAAGAAGACAATAGGTCAAGGGCATCAATAGACAACACACATGCCCAACACAATCACTATTGTCTCATGGTAGCAATTATTTGATCATGTCGATTTAGATGATTTTTGTGTAAAAGTAGTGGTAGTGGTAGTGGTAGTGGTGGTGGTAGTGGTGGTGGTGGTGGTGGTGGTGGTGGTGGTGGTGGTGGTCCTCCTAGTCCTAGTCCTAGTCCTAGTCCTAGTCCTAGTCCTAGACGTGCTTTCCTGCACAGCATCAGTTTGCAAAGCAGACATGATAATGTTACTAATGCACCTAGTACTAGCACAAGCAGAAAAAAATGTGATAAGTGCGCAGCTAATAATACTTCACTGTATAGGAACAGTCAGTGACTAGAATATGGAGTGCTTCCCATATACCCAAAACATAAAAATTATACACACCCTCAGCACTAAGAAACAAAAACACAAGAAAACAGCGCAAAAACGCACATAGTGAAGTACGTAAAAACGTGATTTATCAGTAAAAGGGTAAGTAATCTGTGTACATGAGATAGAATGGATAAAAGCATTTACTGTGATAAACACAGAGGTTACCAGTCAGCAGGTAAGTACACAACAAGGAGTCATCTCATAGCGAGGGTAAAGGGATCATCACGTGACGATCCCCTTACCATCGCTATGAGATGACTCCCTGTTGTGTACTTACCTGTTGACTAGTACAAGCAGCCTGATATGCAGCACCCTGATGCAACAAAAGTTAGAGCCACGTTTCACCATCCCCAGCAGATCCTATTTCTCTAACACTTCCCCAACTGTACAGTAAAGTAGTTGCATTGGTGGTTGACGCCCTAGTACAGTCGGAGAGAAGTAGGATACACCTCAATACTAATGTGGAGTAGTGGTTGTGATGGTAGGGGTAGTCGGCCTTCATAATAAAAGCCCGCCTGGCTGCCCCTGAGAACCGTATGTAATGGGCTATGTGTATCAGCTCTTGGGATCAGTAATGTGTATTATTGTGTTCCCCTGTAACCATGTTCCCATAAACTGTCCTGTAGGCGGACGCTCACAGAGGTATGCAAGGGAGACTGGTTATGGTGAAATTAAATAAAGCTTTTATTGCGCCTGTTTCCTTAACATCAGGAAACCATCCAAACAAAGGGGTAAACAAAGCTTCTGTTCACTTGGATGGCGAATTCAAACCCCTGGCGAATGCAATTTTCCGCTGCTTAGTGCATAGACCCCGATGATTGTGTTTGTGGGTCAAACGTACTTGTTGGTTTAAATGAGCTAGAAATATTGGTGTTGCTTGATGATGTGTTACTGATGATGTGTTTGCTGAGAAAATCTTTGAGTTTGACATGGCGGTTTAATTTCTAAACTGTAGGTCAACTTCCCACCACCACAATGGATCCTGTTTATGAGTGGGAACAAAATATAGGCCTTTGCTTAAGAGGCTCAATTCTGCTGTATTAAGTGTATAATTGGACATATTAAAGACTACGTTGTCTGTTATTTGCCCTTGTTTGCTCCTCTGGTTTTTGTCTGCCGTGAACCTGCTGCTTCCACCCACCTCTCCTGGTCATCCCTCTGCGTCTGGGTGTGTAGATGGTGGCTTGGGATGAGGGGGCTTGCCCTGAACTAAAAAATGAACCGCAGGTGTACTATCTTATCAGAAAAATCTGTATCGCTTGTACTGTATATGTTGCTTGTGGCTGTTGACTTTTTTGATTTAGAAAAATATCTTCTATTCTTTTGTTTGGGTTGTGTAGCCTCCCCAATCCCCAATAGCCACCTGTAGACACGTTTTTCTTTATAATCTGATGTCACTAATTTGCGTTTTTCTTTTTTATATTTTATGATGTTTCTCAATATGACTCAATGTTAGTCTGGATTTTATCTAACCAGTCAGTTGTTGTGTCAGATGTTAAAGTGTCACCGTGTTTATTAGTGATGATATCAATGTCTTTTCTAATTTTTATTAGCACCCTCTGGACTGATCAATCACTAAAATGATTAAATCTGATGAACATTTATTTAGTATGCCAATCCACTTTTTGCAAAATTCAGGGTCCTTTCTCCCAATTGTTGGTTGGTTCTTTATACGAAAACCTCTAGGTAATAATTTTTCCCTTTGATAATGGGATAACGTCACCCCATGAAAATAGAAATCAACTTTCTTTTTCTTTAATTTGATTGTCATTATAAAAGTCAGCAGGATTATCCAGACCAAATACTGCTTCAATCCCCTCTGTGTATCTGAATTTTTAAAATCTGTGTCACTGTAGCTTACTGACTCAGAAACACTGGAAAAGATCCCAGCCACATCATCAAATTCATCCATTAAGCACCAAATAAAAGTCACAAAAGTCACAATAAGAAATCTCAATTCTTCAGCCCTGTGTGTCAACAGAGCATAAAATCCATGAAAATCCTGGGTGCACTAGCTCATAGCAATAGTATAAGGCACAAGAAACAGCAGGCACTCCACTGGTAGGTCCATCAATTTAGGTGCTTATCCCATAAAGCAGGGCTGCACAACACGCGGCCCGCGGCCCGCGGGCCGCATGCGGCCCGCCTGGCCTCTCTGTGCGGCCCTCGTTGAGATTTAAAAAAAATAAAAATAAATAAACTTTGAAAAAAAAAAAAAAACTTTGAAAAAAAAAATGGCGCAGATTCCCTGCGGTCCCGGCACGCATGCGCTAGGCCCGCTCCGCCCCCCCCCCCTTCCCTGCTCCCAACGTGGGGCGGAAGGGGAAGCAACACGCAGCTCCTCTGCGGGCCCGCTCTCCCCCCCTGCTCCCAACGTGGGGCGGAGGAGGAAGTAATAATTAAATAATTCAGCTCCTCCAGCGGCCTGCTTCTCACCGCTTCCCTCCGCGGCCAGCTTCACGCGTCCCCCACGAGCTCACCTCCCGTGCCCTCCTCCCCCCCCCTCCCCCCCCTTCCCCCCCTCCCCCCAGCCCACGCCCCCAAGCCCACCTCCCGTCCCAGGCAGCTGCCGCAGGGATATCGGGGGCAGGAGGAGCAAGCGTCCGGCGGCAACCTGCACCCACCCGGGTCAAGGTAAGTCACTGTCACTGTTAGTCACTGTCACCCAAGTTACTGTCACCCAAGTCACTGTCACTCACCCACCCAGTCACTGTCACCCACCCAGTCACTGTCATAGTCACTGTCATAGTCACTGTTACCCACCCACCCAGTCACTGTCACCCACCCACCCACTGTCACCCACCCAGTCACTGTCACCCACCCAGTCACTGTCAAGTCACTGTCACCCACCCACCCAGTCACTGTCACCCACGCAGTCACTGTCACCCACCCAGTCACTGTCACCCACCCATCCACCCAGTCACTGTCACCCATCCACCCAGTCACTGTCACCCACCCAGTCACTGTCACCCACCCAGTCACTGTCAAGTCACTGTCACCCACCCACCCAGTCACTGTCAAGTCACTGTCACCCACCCACCCAGTCACTGTCACCCACCCAGTCACTGTCACCCACCCACCCAGTCACTGTCACCCACCCAGTCACTGTCACCCACCCACCCAGTCACTGTCACCCATCCACCCAGTCACTGTCACCCACCCAGTCACTGTCACCCACCCACCCAGTCACTGTCAAGTCACTGTCAGTGTCACTGTCACCCACCCACCAAGTCACCCACCCAGTCACCCACCCAGTCACTGTGTCCCACCCAGTCACTGTGTCCCACCCATTCACTGTGTCCCACCCATTCACTGTCACCCACCCCGTCACTGTCACCCACCCACCCAGTCACTGTCAAAGGTCACCCACCCACCCAGTCACTGTCACCCACCCAGTCACTGTCACCCACCCATCCACCCAGTCACTGTCACCCACCCAGTCACTGTCACCCACCCCATCACTGTCACCCACCCACCCAGTCACTGTCACCCACCCACCCAGTCACTGTGTCCCACCCAGTCACTGTCACCCACCCAAGGGGGGAGAGTGATGTGAGGTGCAAGGGGGGGAGAGTGATGTGAGGTGCAAGGGGGGGAGAGGGATGTGTGGTGCAAGGGGGGGGAGAGGGATGTGAGGTGCAAGGGGGGGAGAGGGATGTGAGGTACAAGGGGGGGAGAGGGATGTGAGGTGCAAGGGGGGAGAGGGATGTGAGGTTCAGGGGGGGAGAGGGATGTGAGGTGCAAGGGGGAGAGGGATGTGAGGTGCAAGGGGGGAGAGCGATGTGAGGTGCAAGGGGGGAGAGGGATGTGAGGTTCAGGGGGGTAGAGAGATGTGAGGTGCAAGGGGGGAGAGGGATGTGAGGTGCAAGGGGGAGAGGGATGTGAGGTGCAAGGGGGGAGAGGGATGTGAGGTGCAAGGGGGGAGAGAGATGTGAGGTGCAAGGGGGGAGATGGATGTGAGGTGCAAGGGGGGAGAGGGATGTGAGGTGCAAGGTGGAGAGGGATGTGAGGTGCAAGGGGGGAGAGGGATGTGAGGTGCAAGGGGGGAGAGGGATGTGAGGTTCAGGGGGGAGAGGGATGTGAGGTGCAGGGGGGGAGAGGGATGTGAGGTGCAAGGGGGGAGAGGGATGTGAGGTGCAAGGGGGGAGAGGGATGTGAGGTGCAAGGGGGGAGAGGGATGTGAGGTGCAAAGGGGGAGAGGGATGTGAGGTGCAAGGGGGGAGAGGGATGTGAGGTGCAAGGGGGGAGAGGGATGTGAGGTGCAAGGGGGGAGAGGGATGTGAGGTGCAAGGGGGGAGAGGGATGTGAGGTTCAGGGGGGGAGAGGGATGTGAGGTGCAGGGGGGGAGAGGGATGTGAGGTGCAAGGGGGGAGAGGGATGTGAGGTGCAAGGGGGGAGAGGGATGTGAGCTGCAGGGGAGAGGGATGTGAGCTGCAGGGGGGGTGGGATGTGAGCTGCAGGGGGGGTGGGATGTGTGTGGTGTGTAGGGGGGTATTGTGTGTTTGATGTGGAGGGGGGTATTGTGTGTTTGATGTGGAGGGGTGTATTGTGTGTGGGTGAGGGGGAGAGATGGGGGTATGAGAGAGAGATGGGGAGTATCGCAATGGTTGATAGTGTTGGGTTCTGGGGGAGATATGAGGATGATGATGATAGGTGCTGGAGGAGTGATGATGATGATGATGATTTTACCCGTGCGGCCCAATTTATTTTTCCTTGGAGCAGTTCGGCCCTTCGCACTTTACGAGTTGTGCAGGCCTGCCATAAAGTAATGATAAGGTATACGATACAGTTTCTGAAACGAAATCAAAGGGCAGCACTAAGGTAAGACGGCAAATAATTGATTGCATTGGAAAGTGACACAAAAAATGACGTTTCGGTCCCTCAACGGGACCTTAATCAAGGTGGTGTAGTGCATGGAAGACAGTGTACACATATAAATACCCAAAAAAACAAGTGCAGCTTAATCACACTAATTACATTAAAGTAATCAATTTTACCTGGCAAGAAACCGCCAAAACGTATGCCTGGGGATCGCTGGGATTCCTCCAGTCAGCAGAATATGCTAATATCATGTATTCTATTATGTAACTCAGCTACTTCATCTATTATGTGTATATACAACTAGGTGACACCTTTTTTTTTTTTTTTTTTTTCTTATCCACCATTTATTTTTATGTTCAGAACTGCCACAATCATTCTGGCTCTTCTGATGCAGGTTAGTAGACACTGCCAGGGATCGCAACTGACAGATTGCATTTGCGCATGCGCTGTACTTTAAAGATGGTCGCCGCGTCCCTCGGATATCCTAGCAACGGTAGGGAGATTACCTATGCCTGCGTGTTCAGTAAGAAGCACTTGCCGGTGCATTGCGCATGCGCAACGGGTCCGCAGCATTAATTCCAGACTGACAACTGGCTGTATTTGCATCCCAGCGATCCCCAGGCATGCGTTTTGGTGGTTTCTTGCCAGGTATAATTGATCAATTAATTACTTTAATGTAATTAGTGTGATTAAGCTGCACTTGTTTTTTTGGGTATTTTTTTTTTTAATAACTTAAATTTTTATTGAATATTTCCAACATGAGATACAATACATAATACACATTACAGGCATTCTTGAAAGTATTCTCAGCTGTAAACAGTAATATAATTCATAAGAGAATACCCGACCTTTCGGGCCCTACTTAGTCGGGTTATTCCGGATGGAATAGAAATAATAATAATTATAATATAGCAGAAAAGAAAAGTAAAAAAAAAAAAAAAGGGGGCAGGGGGCAGGGAGAGGTAGGAAGGAGAATGGATATGGAGAGGACATCAATCCGGGTAACCGATCGTCTATTGTCTAACATCTTCCTAGATCGAGCGCTTCTGCGGTATTCCTACCTGTGTACCTGTATACTCAGCCACTTTTGGGTTCCGCTCCCAAAGGAAAACGCATCTATATCTATCATAGCCAGATTGTGTTACTCTCAACCCCGGGGGTATCTGTCTGCGCCAACCAAAGTGTCCAGACTTTTACGAAATTGGTGCCAGTGTCGTTAACTAAACTCGTCAACTTTTCCATCTGGCAGATAAACCACATTCGATTCTGAATCTTTGGGATACTTGGAATATCAGGACGTTTCCATAATGTTGCGATCTCTCTCTGTGTTGCTAATGCAAAATGTGCTATTAATTTATTGTGTGCCTTGGACAGACCCATTAATGGTCTGTTCAAGAGGAACAGCCATGGGTCTGGGGGAATAGTGAGGTCGAATATCCTCTGTATACAATTCTAATTTATTCCCACACTGGGGAGATCCGCGTGCAAGACCACAGCATATGTAACAGGTCGGCCGATCCCCCGCACTGCCTAGGGCACAGCGGGGAGAATCCCGGCACGAACTTGGCTAATTTCATTGGTGTGAGATACCACCGCATTAAAACCTTATAATGCGTTCTCCTTTAGTGTGGTGCAAATTGAGCTTTTTGCTGTAGCTAGGTATATGGCATTCCACTCCTCAACTTCTAGGGTCTCTTCCAAATCCTTCTCCCATTGAGTCCTAAATGACGGTGGTTGCTGTCTAGAGCCCGCAGAATCGATCACTTCTCCGTACAGCTGTGATGTGAGTCCCCTAGTGTCAGTCTCTGTCAGACAGAGCTTTTCAAGTCGTCAAGGGGGGATATGGGGCAAATTTATTGTAGAATGCTCGGAGCTGGAGGTATCTAAAAAATTTCGAATGGGGTATATCTTTTTCTAACCTGACGTGGTCAAATGTTTTAATCTTTCTGTTGTAACCCTCCAGGTCTTTGATCCGTATAAATCCTTTTTGTTTCCAAATTGACACATCTCCCCCTAGCAGGCCCGGAGTGAATTTGGGATTGTTCCAGATTGGGGACATTGAGGAATTACCTGTTGTGAGGGAGTATTTGATTTTAGCAGCCTCCCAGACAGACAAGTTGGTCATCGAGGAGAGCGGTGTGTCAGCGAATTGTCGCGCTGTTTTAGGTAGCCAAATCAAGCTGCTGAGTTTTAATGGAGCACAAGCAGCACTCTCTAGCTCTCCCCATCTTTTAAGTTGCGGATTGGATTGCCACTGTACAATTTGACTTAATTGAGCCGCTTTGTAGTATGAAAGCAGGCAGGGTGCCGCTAGGTCACCCGCCAGGACAGGTCTTTTCATATTTAATTTGTTGACTTTCGGGTTTTTCCCTCCCCAGATAAACTTAGAGATTTCAGACTGAAGTGAGAGCTGAGCCTTCAGTCTAAGTAGCACTGGCAATGTCTGGAAAAGGTATAGGATACGGGGGAATAAATTCATTTTGACGCTATGTATCCTACCTATCCAGGATATCCGTATGAAAGACCACTTATGTAAGTCAGATATCAATGTCCGAATTAGGTTGGGATAATTTGCATTATAAATGTCTTTGGAGTCTTTGGTTATGTAGACTCCTAGATATTTTATGTATTTCTGTTGCCAATTGAATTTAAAGTTTAATTGTATCAGCTTCTCTACATGTCTGGGGAGATTGATGCTGAGGGTTTCAGATTTTGATTGATTTATTTTGAATCCCGAAATGTCCGAGAATCTGTTTAATAAGTTCAAGAGGTTTGTAAGGGATGTGAGGGGTTTTGAAATAATTAAAAGGATGTCATCTGCATACAGGGCCGCTTTATGTGATTGAGAATATGCGTTTAACCCTGAGATGTCCGGATTTCCTCTAATTTGTGCCGCCAGTGGTTCAATACATAGGGCGAACAGAAGAGGGAATAACGGGCATCCCTGTCTCGTGCCGCTTTTAATTTGAAAGGGAAGTGATGGGAAGCCCTGATGTATCACCCTGACGGTAGGTCCTGAGTATAGCGATAGAATCGAAACACTCACCCGATCGCCAAATGCCTCAAGCGTCTCCCTCATGTACGGCCAGTCTATCCTATCAAAAGCCTTTTCTGCATCCAGACTTAACATCATACTTTGTGTGTTATTTGTATTAGCCAATTCTACCAGATCAATAAATCGCCGGGTATTGTCCGCTGCTTGTCTTCCCTTAATGAACCCAACCTGATCTGGGTGTATAAGTCTGGGTAGGATTAGACATAGTCTATTGGCCAGTAATTTAGCATATTTTAATATCAGTATTAATTAGGGATATGGGCCTATAACTTTTGCAATCCAGCGGATCCTTACCGGGTTTATGAATTAATGATATAGATGCCTGTAACATCTCTCTGGGGATGGGGGCTCCTGCTAATATCGCATTAAACACGTGGAGCAACCTAGGGGCTAGTACTTTGGCAAATTTCTTATAATATAGCCCCGAAAAGCCATCTGGCCCCGGGGCCTTTGAGGGCATGAGTTTCTTGATGGCCTGTGACACTTCCTCGATAGAGAAATCAGCGCCCATAGCCTCCCTCTCCCCTTCCATCATTCACCCTAGCTGTGAGCTGGCTAAGAAATTCTTAGCAACTCGCTCGTTTTAACATAGTGTGCCACTTTCTCTCCATTATATGTTTCGTAAAACGAACCAAATTCCTCCACTATTTTCTTAGGGTTGGCTGGGGTAGTGCCTGATTTTAAGCGTATAGCTTGGATGTTAAACTTCGCTTGCCTATCTCTTAGCGCCCCGGCCAGCATAGTATCCGGCCTGTTTGCTTTTTCATAAAATTTCCTCTTAGACCAACTCAGTGAATTATCTGCCCTGGAGGTCACCAGCATATTCAGTTCAATTTTGGTATCCTTCAATTCTTGTAGTATTTGAGAATCTGGATTACTCTTATGTTTTGTTGTTAGGGAATGTAATTTCGTTTGGAGCTCAACAATTTTGGAGTCTCTTTCGCGTTTTATTGTAGCTGTGGTGCTGATCAAAATGCCCCTCAGCGTCGCTTTGTGAGAATCCCATAACACAAAATGGGAATCCACAGAGCCCGTGTTTGTATGTAAGAATTGGTCAATTTAATTACCTATGACCTCACAAATCTCGGGGACTTTTAGGACTGATTCGTTGAGTTTCCAGTTCGCCCCTGGTCTCCCCGTTCGGATGTGTTCGCACCTTAGCTCTATTGGTGCATGGTCAGACCATGAAATATCATGGATCCCAGCTTGGGAGATCAGAGGGACCAGTTGGCAGGAGACAAAAAAGTAATCGATTCTGCTGTAGGAGCTATGGGGGTGGGAATAGAACGTATAGTCCCTAACTGTCGGGTGTAGTTCCCTCCATATGTCAGTTAATTGGTTGGCTTTGAGGCCCTTGCGTAAAGAGGTCATCGTTTTCTAATTCACCGTACCCTCAGTCCCTAACCAGTCTAAACTTGGTTGCATGACCGTGTTGATATCCCCTGCGAGTATGACAAAGCCCCTAGCAATGGAGCGTAAAATCTGAAAAAAGCTGTCGAAAAAGGCTGCATCCTGCTCGCAGGGGGCATAGATTGTGGCCAGTATTATACATTGCTCCTGTATTATGCCCACTAGAATGATAAAGCGCCCACGTGCATCTCGCTTAAAGGTCTGGGTTACAAATGGGATTCTATTATTTAGCAGGATGGCCACTCCACGCTTTTTGACCGTTGATGAGGACAGGTAGAACTGGATGTAATCTTTATCTAGGAATTTAGGGGCATTGGTCTTACTAAAGTTAGTCTCCTGTATCATTAGGATATCTGTGTGCTTTCTTTTGTAGTCTGAGAAGGCTATTTTCCTTTTGGTTGGGCTATTAAAGCCCTTTCCGTTAATTGAAAATAAGGTCAACGCCATCTTTTACTTCATGAAAAGTGTAGCAGATTAAAGTTTGATGACTCACCCGATCTGTCTTTCTTCTTACCCAGCTGAGATATGTCCTTAGGGCGTCTGTTCCGTACGACTCCCGCTACCCGCGCAGGTCGACGCCCTCCCACTCCGGGTGAGGAAGGGGTAGGGAGGGATGGACAGGGGGAGGGAGACAGTACAAGGGGAAACACATAGGGGATAAAACAAAATACCAAACATAAAGTTATGATCATAAAAAAAAAAACGAAAAACCAGAGCGCGACTCGGGGTCCCCCGGGTGCGACTCTGTCGCCCAAAGGGTAGGTCATTATGCCTGGCCTTTGGAGACGGCTGGCCTTCCCCACTGGGGACTGACCCCCCTTGGACAAGTTTATGCCCCATACTCATCAGGAACCTATGTGAGGAACGCATGCACAACGCCGGGAGCGAATCCCACCGGCGTGTGTCTGTCTCGTAACAAAAACTTAAACTTCAGTGATTTTTTTAAACTTAAACTTTTACAGCACTAACTTATTTACAATTTTTGAATACCCTACTTTAAATCCCTCTTAATCATTCACTAGAAACTATGCTACCTCTCCGTCCCATAAACTTTTAAGTCTAATAAATCTAAACATATGAACCCTTAACCTATACCCTGTAACTTAACTAGCTATATTTACTATATTAACTACAATTGTGCTCAACGCTGTGTAACCTTTATTGTCTTTTATTCCCACTGTGTTGGAATTGTGTTGAGTTGTTTCGCACTGTGCAGTACACAGCATACAAGGCACACCCCACACCATGCAGAACACAGGGCACAGCTTACGTGGCACATTACCCACTGTGCAGTACACAGTATATAGGGCACAGGGCACAGTGCACAGTACGCAGTATAGAGGGCACACTACACACTACCCACTGCGCGGTACAAAAGGCACAGCACATAGGGCACAGCACATTACCCACGGCACAGCATGTCCGTCCCACCCCTATCCCGATCATAGTCTCGGATCTCCTTCCTGCCGGGCGGGACATGCTGCGCTCAGAGTCCTCCCTCCCTGCCTCCCAGATGGCTGCTCCTCTAAACTTGTGATTCCCGTGAGTGCCGGTCGAACCTCTCACGAGAGGTTGATGCGGCTCCGTCCCGTCAAGATGACATCACTCCTCCCACCCGCGTGAGGCAGAGCAGTTCCCGCTCTGCTCGGGGAAGGAGCAGGACAAAATGGCCGCCGTCTCAAAATCGTGTGCGGATCATCTCCTCACCCGGGGGTCCCCTTCAGCCACATGCACAGCAGAGGCAGGTCTACTTGGGTCCCGATAGAGCCCTGCGTCGATCGAAGGGCAGAAAAGGGGACCGGAGAGCACACTGGGAATCAGGCATAGGCATATTTAGAAGCATATTTAGAAGCCTTAGTTAGAGGGCATAGTTAGAAGGTATAGTTAGAGGGCATAATTAGAGGGCATAGTTAGAGGGCACAGCCAGAAGGCATAATTAGAAAGCATAGTTAGAAGGCATAGTTAGAAGGCACAATTAGAAGCATAGTTAGAAGTAGCGTCTCCGCTGGATCATCTTCTTCGAAAGCGGCAAGGCACAGCTCCTAAGGGGAGGACATCATTTGGGGCTCGCCGCCGCTCCCTCCATCGCATCAGGTCGGGTAGCCCCCACTCTGCTCCATGTCGGTGTAGGCGATCTTCTCTCTTCTCCTGATGACCGCGGGGATCCTTGAGCCACTCCATCTGCGTCTAGTCTGCTCAGGAAATCATCGCCCTCCTCCACCTTCCTCAAGTTATGTGCCACGCCATTTTTCAGCACCATTAGTGCGCATGGGAAGAACCACCTGTATTTTATCTTTTGGTCTCTCAACACCTTTGTTATTGTTGCCAGAGTTCTTCTTTTGGCGAGGGTGACCGGGGAAATATCTTGAAAGATCTGGAATTTTATCTGTTCATATTCCATGTTTTTAGTGTCTCTTGAGATCCAGCAAACCTCTTCTTTTGTTCTGTAGTGGTGGAATCTCATCACTAAATCCCTTGGGGGGTCTCCGCTTTTGCGGTCTCCCCGTAAGTGCACGGTGGCATCTATCTAGAAGAAGTTCATTGTCAGGCTTATCTGGGAATTGATCCTCCAGCCATTTTTTGTGAATTCCTCTGGGTCAGATCTTGTCACGGTAACTTATGACAAGATATAATGAACACCAAATATCTGGGTTGAACTGAACGAGGCTTAGATATAATAAAATATAATTTATTCCTTAAAAAAGGTGAACACAGCAATATAGTACAATTAACAGACAAGAAGGTAACACTTACTTAGGGTTGGGGGATGGAGAAGTATCAGCTAGCAATTCTCCAGCAATCCGGTGACATTCCAGGTGGAATCAGAAGCACAACTAAAAACTGTAGGGTGGACACAATTTATATACCTGTGTAACCCTATTCTTAAAACTGAATACAGACTATTGGTGAACAATTATCTGTATACAATCCCTAACGTGGAGACACAGATTAACCCATGCCCCCCAGCTAATTAGCCCATGTGTACTGGGGCTCTTTGGGTAGCCCCATAATTAAATCAGGGGCGACGACCAGTTTACCAAATGAATTATCTGCATTGTTTGTAGGTGTAGACATAACACTTACAAACCACTCCAGTTTGAGGATTCTCCACCCTCAGGTAACAATTAGAGTGGCAGAGTTTGTTGATTAGTACTTGGTCTGTTGATTAGTACTTAGTGTAAACAATCCGGGCAGTTAACTTTTGATCACAGTGCTTAGGCTCAATCAGCCGGCTGCCCTTCATGACCTATTAGCATAGCAGATGGTCTGCATTTTCAGAGCAGATCCAAAATACCATACATATATACTTTAATATCTACACATATTAATAAGTTCCATTCTGGTGGGCTCAGTGGGTCGAAATTTGCCAGTTCTTAATGCTTACAGTGACTCCACATATTGGCCAAATATCAACTCTCTGTGACCTCCAGAACTGGAGATACAGAAATGCACTTTAAAACATTAAAATACAGGATTATAATGAAACATGGGAACAGGGGAACATACATTTTTCATGACATGACAAGGTGTAAACCACATTCCTGGACCGCAGTCCAGTTAACCCCTTGCCTCCCTGGTAAGGTCAGGGGGTGGCCATATGGGGTGCAACCCCTTTAATACCGGGCCAACCCCCCTCTCCCTCTACAGAGACAGACTCAGGCACTCCTCTTAGACGTACATTGCATCTCCTATCCCTGTTTTCAGCATCCTCTATTTTATCTTCTAAGTATCTGACTTGTACTGTAAGTGTAGCCACTGTTTTCTGTGTCTGTGCCAATTCCGTGGTAGTCTCATCGGCTTTAGTTGCCAAGGTATCTGTCCATTCTCCCAATACGTCCAGGTCTTTCCTTATAGCCCATAGTTCAGTTTGAAAAAACTTCTTCATTTGGGCACAGAACTCTTTGAGCTCTTTACGCCTCACTATCTCCTGATCCACTGGCTCTGTTTCTGGGGCATCTGTGTCTGGGTCTGATAATGCAGGCTGTGCAGGATTTGCAGGGGTCTCCATCTAATCTGCATGTGCTGCTTCTCCTCTTTTGAAATATGTAGACACAGGTTGTGTTTTTCTGCGAGTTACTTTGTTCGTTGCCATCACCATATGTTCAGTGAGGTTGTGCAATCCAAATCGCTGTGATATTCGCGCTGCTTCTGAAGTTATTTGATTATTTAGTGCCAGTGAGAGTGGCGCTCAGAGACTAAGCTTCCATTCACCTCACCGTCACGCATGCACTATCTTTTTGGGTATTTATAATAATAGCATGTTCTTGTATAGCGCTGTCAGTTTTACGTAGCGCTTTACAGAGACATTTTGCAGGCACAGGTCCCTGCCCCAAGGAGCTTACAATCTATGATGTTGGTGCCTGGGGCACAGAGATATAAAATGACTTGCCCAAGGTTACATGGAGGTGACACCGGGAATTGAACCAGGTTCCCCTGCTTCAAACTCAGTGCCAGTCAGTCTCCCATGCACTACACCACCTTGAGAAAGGTCCCGTTGAGGGACCGAAACGTCGTTTTTTTATGTCACTTTCCAATACAATTAATTATTTGCCTACTTACCTGAGTGCTGCCCTTTGATTTCGTCTCAGAAACGGTAGTGTGTGTGTGTGTGTGTATATATATATATATATATTATATATATATATATATATATATATATATATATATATATATATATATATATACACACACACTTATACATACAGTTTAGAAAAAATGGGACCCCTTTTATTTTTTGTCTTATGTCACAGAAAAATCACTGCATGTTCATGAAAATGTGGCCAATTATTGGTCTGTCACAGTGGATTATTACATTTAAGAATATTTGATAATCTAATAAATATTGTTTGGAATTGGGGACGCGGCGTGAGACCTGATCAAGTGCATACACGTAATTACAAAATGGTGTTTAACGAAGAAGATAAGCCCGTTATAAAGTGTTTGAGAGAGTAAGAATTATGGTCAAACACTTACATAAAATGTTGTTTCCTAATAAAGAATGGTTGCTAAGAGGGCTGAAAAAACAAATGAATAAAACAACGTATCGCTCACGAGTAGGAGCAGCTGGATCAATGTGGTATTGATTATGCAATCAGTAGCGTTCTCGTGTTTGTATGTTTCAGTAGGAGGACATTTTGAACACACACTTTGAACTAAACTTTATAGTAATCTGAGCGTTTCAAATTAGATTACAACAGTTTAAACACATTTACGTGCTACAAAGGAAAAACTCCTATTTTTCTTTTTAATTAACATACCGCAGTGTATTTGGTACTTGTTAACAGTTACTTTACCTCGATTTAGTTAACATCAGTTGATTATCTACATTGTGCTTCTTTGATAGTGTTAATCTACAGTACATAACAGACCTACAATTGTGCACTTTTCATGGGGAGCGAGCGAGAAATATATAGCATATGATGAAAAACAAAAGAGGTCCCTTTTTTCCTGCACGTGCCCGTGTGAAAAAAAATAAATGATAAAGTGCAGTTAAAATGATAGATGTGTACAAGCAGCTTCATAAGGACGAATTCCATGAACAGTTAAAAGAAAGCCCACCCTTTTAGAACAATAATGCTCCTACTGAATCCCACAAGGCAAATGGGCTAATAGTGATATGTGCGTGCACTGCCAGAATACGCTCCAACTTGCGTCCATAAATCAATGTTCGAGTCTCTCCCAAGTGTTGTTGACTGCGTTAATTACAGGACTAGAATCTGCTCATTGAAAAGTACGTACAGCAGATTGGAGTGGTGGCCCACAGTTAGTATTTCATCCAAACACTAGTGTTACTAAAATAGAAGTGCAGATGGAAATGTGCTACTCAGCCCTTCAGAGGACTACTCTAGTCTCAAATGAGCAGATTCAATCAAGTATGATAGTAACAATTCACAATGTTAGTTGGCCAGCGCTCACACTAATTTGAACAGAGTGGTATAGCTGCCTGCTACAATTACTTCTGCAGGGCGGCACTGTGATTGGTCTAACAAAAATATGCTGCTTCCTCAAAGCTGCACCCCTATAGACTGCCGAAGCACGTTTAGCTCACTTTTTTTTGTGTATATTTAATTGGAGCACCATCTATGTATTCTCTCCCAGCCGTGTATTTGAGCCTGTAGCAGCAGCAAAAAGAAAAAAATTATATAATTATTTCAGCCAACTACAATTGATATTTCCTTGCTCTCTGGAAACATTTGATGTGGCCATTGTTATTGCAGGATTGCATTCCTAATAAAATGCAACATACAGTAGCTGTTGGGTTCAACCTTCAGAACACTTCAAGTGCCTGTCGCTCCATGTACCAAAGTAAAGTAACAGCTATACCATGGTTAAGAGGTTTACGGCCATATATACCAAGCAATCTTTAACCATAAACCACCTTCTTTCAATTCAATAGGCTGTAAGGTGTCTTCCAGCGGCCCAAAAGGTGTCAAGACAAAAGACTGCTTAGTCCTAGTTTAATCTAGGAGATTATTTTATATCAGCCAAAGCGGCCATATGAACTTCCATTCGAGTCGTAAGTGATGCTGTAATCACGTGATTGCTACGAGGAGCAGTCGTGTGATCGGAGTGCCAGAGGTGTAGTGGCACGCTGGTGCCATGGCTTCTCAGCTACACAAAAAGTCAACTAATTCCAAAGTGCCTAGAATATGTACATTTATATATCACCAAATGCATATGCAGTATTTGGAACTTTTATATAGCAAATTCTAGGCATCGTTTTATTCCCTACTTGCTGTATAATGCAGGGAAGGATTGATTGTATAGAAGGTTCATGAAATAAAAAGCACATCATCTTTAAATGCTTGTAACAAATCCTGAGCTTCGGAGCTGTGTAGCTGAATTGCAATTTGATTTCAAGTGCTGTTGGATTAAATGTGGAGTTAGAACCAGGAGTTGAAACAATGAAGGTGTAAAACAAGGTATATAGAAGTACAGTAAAGTGTTAGCACTTTATGCTCCATAGCGCAACAATGAGCAGGATTGAGACTGTCACTGAATGCACATCTTGCCACATATATAAACAGGACACAGGATTGTGGCTATCTGTATAGAGTTACAAGTGACTTTGTTACTATACAAATGGTTACTTACAGCTACAACTTGTTATGCGAAAGTTGTAATGCAATATGCATGACATGCACTGTTCAAATGGTTATTTTTAGCTACAATCTGTTATGTGAGAGTTGAAGTGCAATATGCATGATAGGCACTGTTTAAAGCAGGGGTGGGGAACCTTTTTTCTGCCAAGGGCCATTTTGATATTTATAAAATCATTCGAGGGCCATACAAAATTATCAACTTAAAAATTAGCCTGCTATATTTGGTCAAACATTTAATTAACTCACCCCTAATGTGATGGCTGGAACTGCTTCTCTTTGGGTGACTGACTGACTCTTGGGTGGTGGGTGACTATGACTGACTGTGGGTTGGTGTCTGCACACGTACACACACACAAACACACACACTGGGCAGGGGGAGGGAAATCAGACTCAGACCCACTCACTCTCAGACCCACTCTCAGACTCACTCACTCTCAGTCCCGCTCACTCTCAGTCCCGCTCACTCTCAGACTCAGACCCACTCTCAGACTCAGACCCACTCTCAGACTCAGACCCACTCTCAGACTCAGACCCACTCTCAGACTCAGACCCACTCTCAGACTCAGACCCACTCTCACTCTCAGACTCTCTCTCTCTCTCACTCTCAGACTCTCTCTCTCTCACTCACACTCTCTCTCTCTCACTCTCTCACTCTCTCTCTGACACACGCACACACGCACACTCTCTCTCAGACACACGCACACACTCTCTCTCAGACACACACACACGCACACTCTCTCTCAGACACACACACACGCACTCTCTCTCAGACGCACACACACACACACGCACTCTCTCTCAGATGCACACACACACACACGCACGCACGCACGCACTCTCAGACGCACACACACATACACACATATACACACACACACATACATATATATATATATATATATATATATATACACACACACACATATATATACACACACACACACATATATATATATACACACACACACACACACACACACACACACACACACACACACACATTTAGCTAAGCCTGAGATTCTCTCCCATAAACAGGGAGGTGTGGCCAGACTGACTATTGATACAGTACAGCTCTTCCTACCTAAAGCATGCTGTCCCAGATGGAAGTTCCTCGGCTTGTTTGCCGTCACTCCCTTCCTCTCCTCTCCCTTCCTCTCCTCCCCCTTCCTCTCCTCTCCATTCCTCTCCTCTCCTCCCCCTTCCTCTCCTCTCCCTTCCTCTCCTCTCCTCCCCCTTCCTCTCCTCTCCTCCCCCTTCCTCTCCTCTCCTCCCCCTTCCTCTCCTCTCCTCCCCCTTCCTCTCCTCTCCTCCCCCTTCCTCTCCCCTCCAGCAGAGCCTGCAGTGGTTTGGGCTTCTCGGGTTGAGCTGACAGCCGAGTGCAGAGCCGCACTGCTCACTGTAAACCCCGCACTGGCTGTCCTCTGGTAGTGCGCAGGTCAGCACAGCGCGGGGGATGCTGGGTTGGGGCTTCCCCGCCCTCAGTCCCAAGTTGGGAAGAGGGGGGGAGCGGGCTCACAGGCATCAGACCGGACACTCTGCTTGCCCTGCGGGACCTCTGCTCTGCGCATGCTGAATCGCTGCCATTTAAAAAATATATATATATAATTTTTTTTTAAATATAACAGGCAGGGCCGCACTGGGGTCAGACCAAATCATTTCGCGGGCCTTATGCGGCCCGTGGGCTGGACGTTCCCCACCCCTGGTTTAAAGGCTAAATGACACAATAACACTGAGGGTTTAAATTAGACCCTCTTTTTGTGTCTACCCTTTATTTATTCATCATACCGTTTCACAATAGAGGGCACTCTGTACATGATCTATATTGCAAGCAGGGAGGCACCCATATTAAATACAGATAATACTAGAAAACTTCTAAAAGACAATCTAATAGAGTAAAAAGGCAGGAGCAGATAATAGCACAGACTGAAAAAACCTTAAATGCATGGGTGAGCTTCAATTAATAGCTACAAGGGAGCAGTATGACATCATGGGCATTGCTGAAACATGGTGGGATAAAACTCATAACTGGGCAGTTAATTTATAGTTATTCCCTTTTTTTCAGAAGCATCGAGCAAATAGAAGGTGGTAGAGTATGTTTATATGTTGAACTGGATTTAAAACTGGTTGGGGAAGATGTTTACTGTATGAAGGAAATGATGAAAATATACAGACCTTGTAGATAGAAATTGGCAGTGGAGGTAAAAGAGCAAAGAAAATGTTTGAAGGTATTCTGCTGCGGCAGCTTTTATTCTAACACATCATGCGCGGCTGACGCGCGGTTGATGCGTTTATCGAGAATGGTTCGGATTTAATAGGTTGCAATTCTTCGCGTGTCTGCCAGATGGCAGATATGCATGAATTGTAATGTGCATGCGCTTCAGTAATGTGTCGACTTGCAGGTGTTTCGTTTAAAAAAGATACCATAGTGTGCTATTGTAAATTGGCCTTGAGACTGAAGGAAAGACAAAGACCAGTTTCGGTTACAGTATTCTCCAGAGACCTGCCCGCCATGAGTTTTCAAGTGCAGCGCTTTCCAAAAATCCGACAGAAGTTACGCGTATTTTATATGGGCCGCGATTAATGCAACAGAGGATAAGATGGCAACAGTTGTTCAAATTTATCAGTATTTTGTTGAAAACTATGACTTTTACAAATTTTCCCCAACTCCTCATACGTGGAAGCGTGCAATAAGGAAAAGGTTATGTAGCGATCCCTGTTTTATCGTATTGAGCCACAATTTCTTGAAGGGTATTGGTGTGTATCACCGGCTTTTTCCTGTATGTATGATCATGATGACGGCAAAATGCGAAGGGTCGTGTTAAACCCAAATAAGAAACGACAGTCGCTGCCAAGCAATGGACCAGCACCGGCTTCCAATGATGGTCCCGCCGTCAGTGACAACCCTGAGCCTGAGCCGAATTTCGCGTGCAGTTTTGATCAAGCTTGCATGTACCTAAGCAATTTCCAGCCTCATCAGCTGACTACAGGTGGACTAGTCCGCTGCAAACTATCGATGTGGATGATCAAGAACGCTGGACTGGCAGTGGACCGGCACCGGCGCCAGCTGAATGGGAAATTCTATGGTGAGTATTGTTGCCGTATTATTTTCTGTTTTTTTTATTTTGACAATACAGTATCAATATCGGTGCGATTCAAAAGTCGAGCGATTCTCCTGTAAGCAATATTATTGGCTGAGCGGCTTCTACAGTACTGTACTGCAGATACTGAACTACTGTATTGGTGGAACGCTAGGCGCATGCGCATTGGAACCATCTTGAAACACATACAGTATGCGTGTCATTACATCGACGGTAGGCGCATGCGCATGTGAACAGGAGACGCCCCCCGAGAAAATTATTGGTGGGACTGGCTGGGAACTTCTTTAGGGGGCTGACCATTACAATAAAACCTTTCTTCTTGTTTTTCCTCAAAAGAAAACGGCCAATGGAGGGATTTCGATGGATAATATCGCTTTGTGTAACAATGCCTACTGAATCGGATTTAAAAAACCACGTACCGGAGTCTACAGTTTAGAGGCCATAGTTATTGATTAGGATAGAATACTGTAATACTGTACCTGAAACAGTATGCTGATGTTTTCCGGCCGTACAGTATACTGTACAATACTTTTTTATATACAGTACAGTATACTGTGTAATAAACCCGAAAAAATAAAAACTATGCATTTATTCTACATGTATCACATACATTGTGTCTTCTACAGTATACAGTGCCAGTACATACAGTACAGTACAGTTTGTGTCTTCTATTTTTTTTTAATACTCTTATACTGAGCATGCCTACAGTATACAGTGCAGTATGCCTCGACATTCTAGAAACACTGTATTTTGTTACAGTAGCAAAGGAGCAAATGGAACAATGTAAGACAAATCAACATGTTCTTTTATTGGTGGAGTAAGTACAAAAACATTTATATACAAATACTGTACAATGTAGAAACATTTTAAGTGCACAGCAATTCAAAACATCAACAGGTGTATGGTTTACTGCTACATGTGTGAAAACATTTATGTCAGTCAGTATGGTTTACAGTCACGTTTTAAAATCAAATTCTTTATTCATAAAATAAGCAAAACGCAACACCTCCTTTATTAAAGAACGGCAAGTCAAAACATATACTGTACAGTAGGATGGTGTGTAAAACAGTCTGCACCAAGCGGGTTTTCAGGGTAACCTTTGAAATCGTGCCTGTTTGCGGCCCCCAGGGACTGGAATTGTGCAGGTCCTGTGTGTGTGGACTGCAAGTTAAAACATTTCTGTATAAATACAAGTAAAAAAACACACAACAACATCTCCTTTATTTAAGTACAGTACAGCAGGTCAAATCATGTAGAGTACAATACAGTTCAGCACAACAGTATGGTCTTACAGAAAGTCCTCCACATTGTCCGTCCATGGCCGATTCCTTGCATGGCGCAAAACGCCATTAATGCAGTCTCGAACACCTTTCATTACAGGATCTGTAATTGGATAAAAGCGTCGCATTTCATCCAGAATGTTCTTTCTGAAATTGGCAGGAAACGCCTTTTTTACGCGATTTCCGTCGTAGTTCACTTTGAAGGCCGTCGCAGTACAACGAGTAGGGAACATGGTGCTTAAAAAGTAACAAGGCATACTTGTGGGGTGCACCAGCACTCTTCACCCTATACTTCTCCCTGAGCGCCAATGGCAGATCGCACAGGGTGGTGTCGGGCACCGTATCGATGCGAGCGAATGTAGGTCTTTTGGGAGCGGGTGTGCTTGGGGCGACGGGCGATGGTAGGTTGTCTGGGAGGAAGCTTTCCTCCGGTCTTGGTCGCCATGTTGTTTACTGGCGTGGTCTTGACGGGGTTGTCATGTCCTCCTCAACGGCATACATGTACACTACATCTTATGGTGGAGGGGGTGCGCTTGGTGATGGAAGGGGGTCGAAGGTCCCATTCATCACATCCATGTCACCCCCCTGCTCCAGCGTCGGGGAAACAGGGGCATTAACACCGAGCAAATAATGTATGCCCGCTATGTCAGCCTCTATCTTCTCCATCTGTCGATCCATCCGTTGATCCATATCTAGCATCCGTTGATCCATATGCATCATCCGTTGATCCATTTGTAGCATCCGTTGCTCCACATTTAGCATTGTCTCCAGAAGCAGATTGATCTTTGCTAGCACAATAGAATTCCCAGGGAGATCCACAGTTATCCCATTCAGCATCTGGTCTAACGAGCTGCTTCTTGTGCATGGCGTGTGAACATCTGGGTGGATGGGTGCAACGAAGGATGAGATGGGGGTTCCATGGAGAGAAGCGGCAGCAACGTCGAAGAAGAGTGGAGGAGCTGACCTGTGGATATCCGGTAGAGGAGAAGCGGCAGCGTCGTCGAAGAGGGATGGAGAAAGTGACCTGTGGATTTCCGGGCGAGAAGCAGAGTTGTCTAAGAGCAAAGGAGAAAGTGACCCGTGGATTTCAGAGGCAGTGTCGTCAGATAGAACTGGAGAAGATGGCCTGTGGGTTTCCGTGAGGGCGGCGGCAGCATCAAGGACGAGGGGTGGAGAAAACGGGCTGAAGATTTCCGGGACAGCGTCGGCAGAGTCGTCGAAGCGTATGTGAGAAAGTGGTCTGCGGGTTCGATGGGTTGGCTGCCAATCGTTTTGCGTCGAGAGTACATCACCGTATATCTTCTTGACATAATAAGGCTGACGTCTATGAAAACCCTTAGCCTTTGGGGTCAGCAGAAGGTTTTCTTTATTGGCCTTAGCCTGTCG
Source organism: Ascaphus truei (assembly GCF_040206685.1). Classification (NCBI taxonomy): domain Eukaryota; kingdom Metazoa; phylum Chordata; class Amphibia; order Anura; family Ascaphidae; genus Ascaphus; species Ascaphus truei. Next base: position 245,400,761 of record NC_134483.1, read on the forward strand.
CTTTTGCCTTTGTGTGGAAACGGCAACCGCCTTTCGCTTTTTCTGCTTGACAGGCACGGCAGAGGCGAGTGTGTTCCTGCGTCCGTAGAATCGGGTTTGCTCCATGGAAGTAGGTGGCACAATGCAGTATCTGGACAAGGGTAAGTTCAGATAAAGATCATGGAGTGGTGGGCTATGCAAAGTGTGTAACCTTTTATGCATGGCGACCAGGTACAGGTGTTTAAAGCGGGCGTACTCTAATGTGAGTCATTACCGTATAAATACACCATCCATTTTGTGGATTCACTGCACATTGAATACACTTCGACTAAACATCGAATATACATTCTTGTGTTTGTATTTCTTTCTACTCGCAGCAATGCCTGTTAAAAAGATTTCCAAGGAGCTCAGCATGCGAATTAAGGACATGTACACGAGCGGACACCGAATTGCTGCTATCCAACGCTGGTTAGCTACTTTTGGCATCGTTGTGCCAGCAACCACCGTGAGCTATCATGCACACGGAAAAAACAGAGACCACCAAAGGTAACTATCGCATAAGTATATTTATACAACTTTAAAAAAATTTTTTTTAATTTAAATCTAATATTTTTGTTATTTCTGTTGATTTATATTACAACAGTATATATATATTTTGTATATTTATATTACCACAGTATATATATTTTGTATATTTATATTTATATCAGTACAGTATATATATTTTGTATATTTATATCAGTACAGTATATATATTTTGTATATTTATATTACAACAGTATATATTTTTTATATTTATATTAATATTACAACAGTATATATTTTTTTATATTTATATAACAGTATATATTATTTTTATATTTATATTACAGTACAACAGTATATATAATTTTTATATTGCTGCATATTAACAAAACAATATATTTTCTTTACATTGTAGGGAGACGACTCTTCTGGTGGACAAAATAAGTGAGGAGAATGATGAGAAGAGTGCATTAAGGGTCAAAAACACTCTGCAGGAAAAGCACAATCTGACTGTATCTGAGAGCAGCATAAAGAAGATGAGACGCAGCATTGGATGGAAATATGGACGTGTGAGGTTAGTACTGGACAGTACAGGAGGTAAAAGTGTTGTTTAGGAAACTGTACTGTACCGCTAAAATTATTTATTCCTCGTCATTACAGAGCGTACCCCATGATAAGGGACGCAAACAAAATCAAAAGAGTGGTCCAGGCCCAGGCATGGATCGACAGTGGGGAGACTTTCCAGGATTGCATCTTCACTGACGAGTCTACTGTGTCGCTGGAGAGATTTGCAAGCTTTGCATTCCACAAAAAAGGCCGCATATCTTTGAAGCCGCGGCCAAAACACCCCGTGAAGCTGCATGTGTGGGGTGCCATCTCTAGGCGTGGACCAGGATGCATTGTCATCTTTGAAGGTAAAATATATAAAATATAATGTAGCCTTATGCACTGTACTGTACTATTGTGCAGTTTTTTGAGCACTTCTCTTTTCTTGCTATAGGAATAATGAATAAAGCTTTCTTCCAAGACAACATTGTCCCTGAGATAGTGCAATATATCACACGCGAGTTCCCCAATGGTCACCGCTTCTACCAGGACAACGATCCAAAGCACACTGCGTCAACAGCGTATATCCTTGAGCGCGGTATCAACTGGGTGAAGACACCTGCGGAGTAAGTGCAGTAGACCGTGTCTCATTGTTTCCCCCACTGTTTTTACTGTGTACTGTATCTCTTAAACTAATTGTCCTTTTTTTCCAATGACAGATCGCCAGACTTCAATCCGATCGAAATGGTCTGGCATCAGCTGAAGGACCATATCCGGAAAGTGGCGAAACCCTACAAAAAGGACGAGTTGTTGAAAGGCATAATGAGTTTTTGGAACGATGTACTCACCGTGGAACGCTGCAATAAATATATAGACCATATTGCAACTGTGTTGGCCATTGTGATCGCGCGTAATGAGCAAGCATCAGGAAAGTAGTACTGTACTGTAGTATTGTAAGTACAGTATGATACAGGTAAGTATGGCACAGATTTTTTCTTTCCCAATAGTCAGAGTATACAGTACAGTAGTTACAGTTTTTTCTTTACAGAAAGAGCAGCCCCAGCCATCAGGTTACATACAGTAATATTTAACAGTAGTCAGAGTATACAGTACAGTAGTTCCAGTATACAGTAGACTAGTTTGACAGTAGTACAGTAACTGCCTACTAACTGGTCATTTTTTTTCTTTTCAGAGAAAGCAGCACCAGCCATCTAAAGTAGTACTACATATCACACAATGCCATAATACAGTACGCACATACAGTAACTGCACTAATTTTTTGTTTTCTTGTCGTTTCAGGAAAAAAAGGTGGCCTGGGGGGAGGTGGGGTGTTGTGTCCAGTCTATTCTGTTTGTACAGTCAAGTGAACAGTACATAAACAGCAGTATTGATGTACACAAAACCTCTCCTCTCTCAATGAACTATTGTACTGTACACGGAATGAGGAACAAGATAACGACGGAAAAAATAATATTACTATGTACAGTATACTGTATATATATATATAAATGTATATATATAAATATATATATATATATATATATATATATATATATATATATACAGTATACATATATTATACATTACAGTGTATATATATATAAATACATAATATTCTTATAAATGTGCATAATTCATGTTTCTCCATGTTTTACAAATGTTTTCTAAATGTTTATCCAATTTCAATCTGCCAGAAGAACTTAATAAAGACTGCATTATGTATTATTCATGATTATTTTTATATTTGTATTTTTTGTTCCTGATGAAATAAAATAAATATTTATTCACATTCCTGGTAATCATAATCATTGACAACAACCACACCGCCTCCCCCCCCACCCCTACAGTATAAGAATGAATGACAAAACAACATGAATCAGTTAATGTTTTTTTTACTCTCAATTCTCACAATGCTGTGCAAATCAGATTTACATTTCAAATTCGAGAAGGGATTTTCCAAAGAGTTACCATAAACAAAGCCTCAAAGGGTTGGGGGGGGGGTTGATTTTTGGGTGAGTCATGTGCAGTAATCAGCTAGCTCCCATCTCAAAGAGGCTTAGAGTACACGCAGGCGCAGTCAGTGAGGCGATTGACGCTCGGCCAGGGACGGATTAAAAACACAATGACTAACTTCAGAAAATGAATGACTCTGTGGAGGTGTCTGTCGAAAAGAGTTTGTGTCCGTGGGGGAGGGATGAAGGATTAATTGTGCAGCAGTTCAAAGAAATTACATACTGTAGAGTAGAGTACAGTAATTTCAAAAGGCAGTTCATCATAATAATTTTATCAATAAACCCCCAAATACAACCCCCAAATACAGTACATAAAAAGCAAGTCACTTTATCTCCCTGTGCCTCAGGCACCAAAAACATACAGTAAATTGTGAGCTCCACGGGACAGGGAGGGACCTGTGCCTGCAAAATGTCTCTGAAAAGCGCTACGTATACTGTAACTAACAGCGCTATACAAAAACATGCTATTATTATTATAATATCAAGGTGATGCTCTGTGCAAATCAAATTCGAGAAGGGATTTTCCAAAACATTGCCATAAACAAAGCCTCAAAGCTCCTGTCGCAAAGAGAATTACACGCAGGCGCAGTGAGGCTTTGTACTGTAGCTCGGCTATGGACGGATTAAGAACACAATGGCAAGATTCAGAAAATTAACGACTCTGTGGAGAGGGGGGGGGTTGAGTGACTCATGCGCAGTTAGCAACTAAATAGCTCCCATCTGAAAAAGGATCACACGCAGGCGCAGTGAGGCTTTGAAGCTCGGTTATGGACAGATTAAAAACACAATGGCAAGATTCAGAAAATTAACGACTCTGTGGAGAGGGGGGGATTGAGTGACTCATGCACAGTAAGCAGCTAGCTCCCATCTCAAAGAGGCTTAGAGTACACGCAGGCGCAGTGAGGCGATTGATGCTCGGCTAGGGACGGATTAAAAACACTATGGAAAGATTCCAAAAATTAAAGACAGCCGCATGAAGTTCAAAGCTAAAGACATACTTTAATTTCAAAAGGCAGTTCATTATAATAATACACCCCCAAATACAGTACGTAAAAAGCACACAAATGAACCATGTGCAGTCAAACGCACAGGGTCGCAGACAAAAGCTACTGTACAGCACAGATTGAATATCGTAATACAGTAAGATGGTTTTTGCAAACTTGTGGAGAAAATAAAAATAAAAAAATTACAATAAAAAAAAATTTTTTTCACTCACTCAAGTGGTGGGCGAAGTTACAGGCGCATGCGCAGTAAATTCCTGCTGTCAAGCAGGAATGTGATTGAAACCAGACACACGTTCAAAGGAATGGTGTGGGAGAGATGTACTGCATTGCACAGAAGATAAGAAGTTGAAATACCCTGCAGTG